>NC_092171.1:47351026-47522047 GCF_045791955.1 Oncorhynchus clarkii lewisi | reverse complement strand
TGTCCTGAGCTGCCGGAGTCGCCCGTCTGTCCTGAGCTGCCGGAGTCGCCCGTCTGTCCTGAGCTGCCGGAGTCGCCCGTCTGTCCTGAGCTGCCAGAGTTGCCCGTCTGTCCTGAGCTGCCGGAGCTGCCCGTCTGTCCTGAGTTCCCGGAGCCGTCCGTCAGCCAGGAGCTGCCGGAGCCGTCCTTCACTCCGGCTTAGCCGGAGTCTCCCGCCTGTCCGGTGCTGCCGGAATCTCCTGTCCATTCGGGACCCATTGCTAGGGTCCCCAGTCCGAGGTCGGCGGCGAGGGTCACCGGTTGAGGAGGCGGACAAAGACGATGGTGGAGTGGGGTCCACGTCCCACGCCAGAGTCGCCACCGCGGACAGACACCCACCCACACCCTCCCCTATAGGTTCAGGTTTTGCGGCCGGAGTCCGCACCTTTGCGGGGGGTACTGTCACGTTCTGACCTTAGTTCCTTTGTTATGTCTTTGTTTTAGTATGGTCAGGGAGTAAGTTGGGTGAGTTTGTCTGTGTTCCATTTTCTATGTTGTGTTTTGTGTTTGGCCTGGTATGGTTCTCAATCAGAGGCAGGTGTCGTTTTTCCCGCTTGTGTTTCGTAGGTGTTTATTTTCTTTGTCTGTGTTCCACACGGAACTGTTTCGGTTGGTTATTTCACGAGTCGTTTATTGTTTTGTTTCAGTGTTCACTTGTTTTAAAAAAGAGCATGAACACGTACCACGCTGCACATTGGTTCTCCGATACTTACTACTCCTCCTCGTCGTCGTCATCGGAAGACAGCCATTACAATCACCCACAACTTTTGCTGTGAGGCGTCCATTTCCTCAACAACTGATCTTGAACGTTGTAACCCTAGGTAGAACTCCTTACAAACGGAGGTATTTTGGGTATAAAAGTAATCTTTATGGAACAAAAGGAACATTTTCTGTGTAACTGGGAGTTTCGTGAGTGAAAACATCCGAAGATTTTGAAAGGTAAACGGTGAATTTGATTGCTTTTCTGATTTTCGTGACCAAGCTTCCTGATGCTAAGTGTACATAATGCTATGCTAGGCTATCGATAAACTTACACAAACGCTTGGATTGCTTTCGCTGTAAAGCATAATTTCAAAATCTGACACGACAGGGTGATTAACAGGGTGATTACGAAAAAAGCATACCATGCAATAATCTGGGACGCGGTCAGAAACACACAACATTTCTCCGCTATGTTGGAGTCAACAGAAATACGAAATTGCATCATAAATATTCCCTTACCTTTAATGATCTTTCATCAGAATGCAGTGCCAGGAATACTAGTTCCTCAATAAATCGTTGTTTTGTTCCTTAATGTCCATTACTAGTGTCCAATTAGCTACTTTTGCTAGCACGTTTAGCTCACATGTCCAAAAGCTGGCGCTGGTCCATTGCAAACTCGGACGAAAACTTCAAAAAGTTATATTCCAGGTCGAATAAACTGGTCAAACTAAGTAGAGAATCAATCTTCAGGACGTTATTATCATATATGTCCAATAACGTTCCAACCGGAGCATTCGTTTTTGTCTACAGAGTAATGGAACGCATGGTGATATCATGAGGAATGCACCTAACAAGGTACTTGCATTCTGCCAGACCACTGACTCAAATAGCTGCCTTCTGGGCCTCACATCACACTAGAGGCTTCATTCCACATTCTACTGACTGTTGACATCTAGTGGAAGGCGTAGAAAGTGTGAACAGATCCATATCTTACTGGGATGTGAATAGGCGAGGAGTTGAAAATCAACCAGCCCCAGAATTTCCACTTCCTGTTTGGAAGTTTGCCTGAAGTAACACATTCTTGTTTTTCTTTGGGAGGTAGGAAACTAGAGTGGTGGTGGGCGTGAAGGCAAACTTTGAGGAGAAGACCTCTCTTTCCTTGGACGCAAGCAGTGCAGGTGAGAGCTCAGACTTGTCCTTTCGAACTGTGCCCACCATGGTGACATTCCTCTTCAGGAGCTGCCGTCCGAGTTCATAAGAAGTGAAGAAATTGTCACGTGACATTGTGACCCCTCAGTCCCTCTGTCACATCAAGCACATCCCCTGGTTCTTCTCTGGGCCTCCACTGGTCGTGTGTCACAGAGTCGCCAATAAATCTGTAGATTACTACAGATGGAAGTTGGTAGCATATGTAATCACTGTTCTATCCCTGTTTCACTATGCCATTTCAAAAGTCCTTGTGTTGTAGTCATCAATATGTGAATAAAGACAAAGTTTTTCTGAAACTGAATGTGATCATTCACATTTATTGACAGAGTACATTACAAGTATTCACTTTGTCAATAAATCCATACCCAAACCGTAACTGTCCACAACCAGAGAAGCAGGGGCAGCATTCATTTCCAAAGAACATAAACTTTATTGAGCCCAGAAAGGAATAAAACGTGTTCTTCTCCTTACTCCTCACTACATTGGAACATCGTCATCCCCCTGCTCTTCCTTATCATCAGCCATGTACTTTAGAGAAAGACAAATAATCACATTAACAAGAGGTCATACACACAGGCAAAGTGTCATTACCTTATACATTTCCAGATCTACCATGTCATGTTTTGTTCAGCTGGGGAAGAGGTAATGCTGGATGAGGTTGTGCATGGTTGAGGACCTCCGGGGGGACCAGTGGACGCTCTTGTTGTACCACAGGGTTTTCAGGTCCCTCTCCGTCAGAGGATAGTATGTAATCGCTCTCCTGAGATGTGTATTATATGTATGGGATAGAAATATCACATAGACATGGTATAACAATGCATGAAACGTGATTGAAATAGTCATTCACAATCTATCTGTGTACCTACAGAATGGCTCAGGGTTATGGTAGATGCCTGTGGTGTGGAGATTAGCGTCATAACCATACAAGATAAAATATTACGATTAGCATGTTGTATAAACAAGGTGTGAGTAACGTAGGATATAATCATGTGTATCCTACCGGGCTGAGCTCGCTGTTGTCGGTTTCTATACCACTCTCCTCTGACATCATTACAAGTGTGAAATGAACAATGAGTTGAGTCAAAGAGATACAGGCCTACAATTGGCTGGTAGAATGTGACACATTCACTAGGTGTTACGATCAAACTCCATCCCACGGTTAGTTTGGGTTAGGCATATGGGGTGCGGGGCGTTTTTAAAATGAATACCCAAACGCTCATGGGGCACATTTAATTTGCTATTGTCTTCTCTCTCAAACTCTCTCTGTAACTACACTTTTATGCCACTGAATCACTCTCGCAATTGTTAGATGTATTGCATTCATCACATATCCCCGGTTCGCAGAGTGAATTGGGAAAGTAGCTTGGCAAGACTGACTAAATTTCCCTCCCAGTGTAAACACTAACTTCAGCCTGTCTCTACAACTTGGAAATTAATGCAGATTTCTACTGCTCCTCTTTAACTCATGCGAGTGTAACAACTATCCTCCTATGTGGTATTAACTTCTTGCGACTAGGGGGCGATATTTTAATTTTTGGATAAAAACATTCCCGTTTTTAACAAGATATTTTGTCACGAAAAGATGCTTGACTATGCATATAATTGACTGTATGGATAGAAAACACTCTGACGTTTCCAAAACTGCAAATATATTGTCTGTGAGTGCAACAGAACTGATGTTACAGGCGAAACCCAGATAAAAATCCAATCAGGAAGTGCCGCATTTTTTGAAACCGCCTCATGCTAATGACTCCTTATATGGCTGTGAATGAGCTACAAATGAGCTTACATTTTCTACGTCTTCCCCAAGGTGTCTACAGCATTGTGACATCTTTTTACCCATTTCTGTTGAAGAATAGCCGTAAGGGACCACATTTAGCAAGTGGTCACATGGTGTCTCCCGCAGAAAATCTTGCATAAAATACTGAGGTAGAGGGGGATGGCAGGGGACGCCATGTGTGACTGACGTGTTCTCCGTTTGCTCCCGTGGTATTCTTAAAGTTTATGTGAATTCTGCAGCAGAACCGTATTTATTTTCAAATATTAATTTGGTGATCACTTTCCGTAAAAACCAAGACTACTTTTCTTCCGAATGTCAGCATGTCGACCAAACATAAGGCCAAGAGCATGACTTTGAGAAAACCCGGCCTACAAGACCCGCTCTCAACACCGCCCTCCCCTGAGTCTGAGGGCCCGGGGACGCACACTTTACCCGGGGACGCGGCTTGGCCTGGCGGCGCTGAAATGAACATTCTCGAGGCCATCAGGCTACTACGCTCTGAGATAGTTGAAATGAAAACACAGGTGGTTGCTACGATTGAGGCCAGAATACAGGAGGTTTCTGATACTTTAAAAGCAGATTTAACCATCCTGCGGAACGAGACTGTGCCGGCAATTACATTACTCAAAACAACAACTGCGTCATACACTACAACGATTGCAGCACTGGAGGCCTCCGCTACTAATGTCTCCGATTTAACTACATCCCTGGAGACTGAAGTTAAACGCCTAGCTGCGGATTTGAAAAAGGTGAGGGAGTGCTGTGTGAGTTTAGAGGGACTCTCTCGACGCAATAATCTGAGACTTGTATCAGTCCCAGAGTCAGCTGAAATGCATCGCGCCACGGATTTCGTTTCAGGGCTGCTGAAGGATGTTCTTGCCTTAGATGAAAAGCCCCTGATTGATCGAGCCCACCGGTCGCTGCGCACAAAGCCCCGGGATGGGGAGAGGCCCCGTGACATAATTCTTCGAGTGCACTTTTTTCATGAGACGATGGAGATCCTCCGACGAGCCCGCAATACCACTCTGAGCTTTCAAGGACAGAGCTTCTCCATCTACCAGGACTACTCCCCCACTGTTTCCAGGCAGCGCGCAGCTTTCGGACAGGCCAAACGAGTATTTCGGGACCATCCAAGTGTGAAGTATGGACTGCGATTCCCGGCCCGTTTATGGATATCTCATGAGGGTAAAGACCACACATTTGAATCTCCGGATGAGGCTATGGCTCACATTCAACGTCACATCAAGAAGTCTTGAATATGCTCACAGTGTGGATTGTAAGTACCCCACTTGTGGTACAATTATGTTTAGATATAACAGGCTAGTCTTGTATAGTTGGTGAAACTATTCAGGCTTATTTGATGTGATCTAATGTTTTGATTATCTAGTGTGCGTGCCTTATCTCGCTCACCTATTTAGTTTGTTTACACATTGTCTCAGTGACTCAAAATAGTTTTGGTTATTTGTTTACTGCATCCGTTTGCATTGACCCAGTAAACAGTAAATGTCTCCTGAGGCGACACGGTTTCTGGGGCCTCACTTTCATTTTAAAAGTTTTGAGCGTCATTTATGCCCAGCAAACGCACACGTAGTTTTTTGGTATTGGTTGTAAGCTGTCTCAGCTTCAACTAGACTACTATTATAATTACTATTATTTTTGATTGTCTAACTACGATTTCCTTACTTCAAATTAGATTTTTGGCTGAGAGCCTTCATACATTTTATTTATTTTCTCTCTCAATGCCTGTTATAAGACGGGTGAATACAATTATATACATCTACAAGTGGTGCTTTTGTCATTCCGTTTGCACAAGGGATTCGCCTTTTTTTTATTTGAAAAAATACATACAAATCTTTCTTTTTGCTGCTTGATCCACTAACAAAACACGACTTTAAAGAGCGGGACTGTGGGTTTAGGTTTAAGACCGCACTCTCACAGACATACTGTGCGAAGAGAACATGTTCTATTTAGGCTTGTACCTCGTTTGGGGAGGTATTGTCTGGGATGGGGGGGGGGCAGGTTGAATTGTTCAGTTCTAATGTCGTCATTCTGTCTTTTTAGTTTTTTTTAATGTTTTTTTTTCTGTACTTTTTCCAAACATTTACCACCGTACATTATTACTCTGGGACAAGTTATTCTGGGGGTTTTGGGCGCTCATTGCTTTTCCATTCTATGCTCTGATGACAGGGTTGAATAACGGGAATGCCCAGAGGGGCCGAAATAATACGATCAAGTACATTTCTTGGAATACGAAAGGGGTTAACAACCCGGTGAAGCGTAAGAGGGTGTTGACGCACTTAAAGGGTTTGAATGCAAATATTGCATTTCTACAAGAGACTCACTTGAGGACTGGTGAGCATTTTAGGATGCGTAAGGACTGGGTTGGTCAAGTGTTCCACTCAAACTTTCATAGTAAATCAAGAGGTGCTGCTATTCTGGTTGATAAAGCTACTCCCTTTGTAGCTTCTGAGGTTATTGCTGATCCTAAGGGACGATACGTCATAGTAACTGGTGAACTGTTTTCTACCCCTCTTGTTTTGGCTAGTGTTTATGCTCCCAATTGGGATGACACAAGTTTCATTTCTTCCTTTCTGTCTGCTATTCCCAATTTAGATTCTCATTTGTTGATTTTAGGGGGGGATTTCAACTGTAAAATGTCCCCAGTTCTGGACAAGTCCTCACAAATAAATACAGGCCCATCTAAATGTGCCCTACTTATTCAATCCTTTCTTCAGAAATATGCTATGTTTGAGGCCTGGCGTTTCCTACATCCTACAGATAGACAGTATACCTTTTATTCTCATGTTCATAAAACATACTCCCGGATTGATTACTTCTTTTTGGACAAAAAACTTCTGCCTAACCTTCGGCAGTGTACTTACGAGAGTATTGTTATCTCTGACCATTCACCATTAGTGCTTGAACTAGAGTTTCCCCAGCGACCCCCTAGGTGTTATCAATGGCGTCTCAACCCCATTTTACTCTCAGATAAGGAGTTTGTCAATTTCATTTCTTCTGAAATTGCCTTATTCCTAGAAACTAATTCAACACCAGGTATGTCCTGCTCTACCATATGGGAGTCTCTCAAAGCATACTTACGTGGCCAAATTATTTCTTATACAGCCAACCAAAACAGAGTTCACTCCCAGCGACTTCGGGACCTGAGCGAGTCCATAGCCACATTGGATGAGAAGTATGCTACGGATCCTTCCTCTGATCTGCATAAAGAGCGCCAACTACTCCAATCTGAATTTGATGAGCTTTCTACCAGGCAAACTGAACAGTTACTCTTGCGAGCTCGATACAAAGTCTATGAACAAGGCGACAAGGCCAGTAAACTCCTTGCACATCAGATCCGTAAATCTGAGGCCTCACGGCTAATCCCACAAATAAGGACCCCGTCTGGTGCCACCACAGTTATACATAAAGAGATCAATGATCAATTTAAACAATTTTACTCTGCGCTATACACCTCTGAATCCCCTCAAGACCCTTTGCTGATTGACTCCTTCTTTAATGGCTTGAATATGCCTTCAATTGATACAGACTCCCATGACTGTCTAGAAGAAGAATTTACGCTTGAGGAGATTGTAACAGCAGTGTCCGCAATGAAAAGTGGTAAATCACCGGGTCCGGACGGTTTTCCAACCGAATTTTACAGGACGTTTTCTGGTCTGCTTTGCCCATTCTTGTCCCGACTATTTGCAGAGTGCCTCAATACTTCAAAGCTGCCGCCTAGTCTTTATCAGGCTTCAATTTCATTACTACTAAAGAAAAACAAAGACCCCCTGGAATGTGGATCCTATCGCCCAATCTCGCTTTTAAACTGTGATTACAAAATCCTAGCTAAGCTTTTAGCCATCCGTATGGAAGGCTTGCTGCACCAAGTAATACACTCTGACCAGACTGGCTTTGTGAGAAATAGGCATTTATTTTTCAATATTAGGCGCCTTATGAATATACTGTACTCCCCAGCGTCGGAGGACCCGGAGGTGGTGGTCTCACTTGATGCCGAAAAAGCGTTTGACCGCGTTGAGTGGGATTACCTAACAGCTGCCCTTTATAGATTTGGCTTTGGCCCCAAATTCATTGCGTGGATAAAGATTATTTATTTTTCCCCCATGGCTTCGGTACGGACTAATAACTTGTCCTCTGACTATTTTCCCTTGCACCGCGGATCCAGACAGGGTTGCCCACTCTCCCTCTTGTTGTTTGCTTTGGCAATCGAGCCTCTCGCCATTGCACTACGCTCTAATGATGCCATTCAAGACATAATCAGGGCGGGCTGGGAGCAGAAAGTCTCGCTAAATGCTGACGACCTCCTTTTGTTTATCTCCAATCCTGATACCTCATTGCCACGTGCCCTATCTGTTCTTAAAAAGTTTGGATCAATCTCAGGGTACAAGCTGAATCTAGGCAAGAGTGAGCTTTTTCCGGTAAACAAGGCTGCTTTAAAGTGCTCTTTCACAAGTTCTCAGTTTAGGATTGTCCGGGATCAATTCACTTACTTGGGAGTAAAAGTGACAAGGAAATATTCAAATTTGTTTCAGGAAAACTTTGTTGCTCTAGCAGACAGATTGAAACAATCTTTTACTTTTTGGAATTCGCTACCCCTTTCTCTTATCGGAAGGGTTAATGTCATTAAAATGAATGTGTTGCCCAAATTTCTATATTTATTTCAATGTTTACCCATTTTTATTCCAAAATCTTTTTTTATTTCACTGGATCAAACATTCATGCATTTTATTTGGGATGGCAAGGTACCACGGATTGGTAGAAAACATTTACAGAAGCCTAGGTCATTGGGGGGTTTAGCTCTACCAAATGTTCAGACATACTACTGGGCTGCAAATTTTAGAGCCGTTCTGTACTGGCTGCAGACTGATCCTACTGGCCCTAGACCACTCTGGGTCCAGATGGAGTCTGAATTGTGTAAACCTGCAGCACTTTCCTCTGTGCTGTGCTCGTCTCTCCCAGTGTCCCTAGGCAAAAGGTGTGCCAACCCAATTGTAAAGCAGTCTCTTAAAATTTGGAATCAGTTCCGTTTAGCCTTTAACCTCCGAGGCTTTTCTCTATCAGGCCCAATCAATCAGAACATTTTATTTCCTCCATCTTTGAATGATGGGGCTTTTGGCATTTGGCACTCACTAGGCCTTTCCTCGCTAGCCCAATTATTCTTTGATGGTACATTTGCCTCTTTTTCTCAGCTGCAGGAAAAGTTCAATCTCCCCCAATCCCACTTTTTCCGCTATCTCCAGACTAGAAACTTTGTCAGGGTTAATACACCTGGATTTCCCAATAGGCCTGAGAATACAGCTATAGAGAGCATCTTGGAGCTGAACAAGCTTCCTAGGGGCGCAATTTCAGATGTATATGCAATCATTCATGACTTACAGAACCCTTCTTTGGTGCCTTTAAAGACTCGATGGGAAAAGGATTTGGGGGAGGAACTTGGGGAAGACGCCTGGGAATCTGTGCTGCACAGGGTGCACTCGTCCTCTTTTAGCACTAGACACAGCCTCATTCAATTCAAGGTGGTTCACTGTATCCACTGGTCGGGGGCCAAACTTGGAAGAATATTCTCTGATTTTGATCCTACCTGTGTCAGATGTAAGGTGGAACCAGCCACACTGTTGCATATGTTTTGGGGCTGTCATAAACTGTCAGGTTTCTGGGAATTAATATTTCAATGTTTCTCTGATATATATGACACTGTTATAGATCCGTCTCCCCTTACAGCCCTTTTTGGAGTACTGCCCATGGGTACCCCCCTATCAAGAATCCAGTCGGACACTGTTGCTTATACAACTCTTTTAGCTAGACGGCTAATACTACAGAACTGGAAGATGGCAGCTCCCCCATCTTATAAATATTGGGTGAGGGATGTGTTGTGCTCTCTGAAACTAGAAAAAATTAAATTAAATTCACGTGGGAACCCCAAACTGTTTGATGAGGCTTGGTCTCCATTCCGGTCTTACTTTAAACAGTCCATCCTCTGATGGCATTCCAATTAATACTAAAATAAGTCTGTGACTTAAGGGTTGGGGGAGTCTCTCTCTGTGTTTTTGCTGGGGGGGGTGACTAAGATCCATGTGCTTATTGATTGTGGTCCGCAGATGCCTTGTTCATCTTGCCCAGGCAGAGACTGAAGTGTGAGCTTGTTTTTCCCAGTTATTTTTACATTTTGTTCACGCCTACATGAATAATAATTTTATTTTTTTTATTTTAAAGCATTGTAAACTTTTTTTTTGTCCAGTGGATGGTCGGTCTGTGGCCATGACTCTCTGTGAGTGGTTGCATTTCTCCACCCTTATCCCTTGACTGTTTACAGGAACAATGGTGAGATGTTAGCCCTGTCCCTGTACTATAGATTGCCCTTTAACCTCTGTAGCCTTCTGCCCGGTGTGTTTAACTTGTCTAAAGTATGGTATCTTTAAAGCTATTTTTTTATTTGTATTTTTATTTGTATTTTTTTTTTCTTTCTAGTTGAGTATATTATTTATATTGCTTTGTCTTGTCTGTATGTGTGTATGTTCAAAACGTAATAAACAGAGTTTAAAAAAAAATAAAAAATACTGAGGTAGCCATTTTTCCAATCGCTTCTTATGTGAAACCAATTGCCTCGACGGATATATTATCGAATATATATGTAAAAAACACCTTGAGGATTGATTCTAGACAACGTTTGCAATGTTTCTGTCGATATTATGGAGCTAATTTGGAAAAAAGTTTGGCGTTGTAGTGATAGCATTTTCCGGTCGATTTCTCAGCCAAGCATGATGAACAAACGGGAGCTATTTCACCTACAAAAAAGGAACATTTGCTATCTAACTGGGAGTCTCCTGAGTGAAAACATCCAAAGTTCTTCAAAGGTAAATTATTTAATTTGATTGCTTTTCTTATTTTCGTGAAAATGTTGCCTGCTGCCAGCAGAGCCTAGCATAGCATTATGCCATGATAAACTTACACAAATGCTTGTCTAGTGTTGGCTGTAACGTATATTTTGAAAATCTGAGATGACAGTGTGATTGACAAAAGGCTAAGCTTGTGTTTCAATATATTTAATTTCATTTGCGATTTTCATGAATAGGAACATTTTCTAGGGGTATTTATGTTGCGTTATGCTAATTCGTGTTGCTAATTCGTTTGAGGCTATGATTACGCTCCCGGATCAGGGATTGCTAGTCGCAAAAGTTTGTTAAGCAACACTGCGCGGTATGCCTTGCATCGTAATGACAGAGAGACAGACGAAGGGATAGATACACATACTCAATAAAATGGGAGACACCGCCGTGTTCAATAGACTGTTAAGTTATTTATTATGTATTCGTTTTCATTGTCATAGTACATGCTGTACAGGCACGGTGTCATGATGCAAGAGATGAGGCTCAGCTGTTGCTCGATCGCGGTCAAGTCAATCTCGTGGGGTTGCTTGTTTCCAACGATGGCTGTTTGCCGAGTAACAGCATGAAGGCTCACTGAACGTACCTATGGGTCCAAGGTCCAGGTCAAACATTTCCTTCCACTGGTGAATGTACTGTGATGATGATCATCTTCTTTACTTTTAGGCTTCTCTTGTCATGATGTCTCTTGGCTTGTCTTTTCTTTCCCTTACTCTTGTCCTCTCCTCCCTGCAATTAACAGCTGATCATGATATGTGGACGACTCGCTGCGCTGCTGCAAATTGCACGTGTCTCACAGGATAGTCGTACATGCTTTTCACTGTCGGGTAGACGTAGCATGCGATCATGGCTAACAGGGCGTTGAGATGGTGGTAGTGCGTCAACTCCACGTACATGGGTCTGGTGAAGGGACTGTCCTGGGGTCCTATCATTACATAAACTCTATTGTGGATGACGGATCTCACGTTGAAACGGTCCAGGTTTTCCTTCTCGTGATCTGTCAGGGTCCTTTTCTTCAGGAGGAGGCAGTTGTACCAAGCGGCCATTGCGTTAGTCGATTCGGTGGGATCCTGGGGTAGATGGTGGGTTACTAGGGAGGAGAGGATAGGAGGTCTGCTTCGGTTATCCGAGGGGTTTGGTGAAAACGGGGAGCGAGCTGTTGTCAGAGTGACTGACTGGGCAGAGTTTGCTGCGCCGAGATAATGTTTCCCCAGCATCACTTTCTTGACTTCTGGTACTAAACCATGAGACGGTTTGCTGAGGAAGCTGTTTGTAAATACTGGGATGTGACGGGAGAGGAGCGCGCTCTTGAGCTTAACCGTTATATAGTTCCTCATGTGGTCCCGGTGACCCTCGTATAGGCATCTAGATATTGTGGGCTTTAACTGGTGTAGCCTCCTTCCCAACCTTTCGGTGTCGGCTGCGACCCAATATGACAAGCCTGCCTCCCTTGTTGTTAATTGTTGTTTTCTTCTTGGTCTTGTTCTTTTTCTCATTCACATTCTTCTCAACTTGATCCTCGCTATGTATCCAGTCACATCGGTGGTGTCGTGGTCTGATATAAAGTGCCTGATCAGTGATGTGCACTACACTGTGACAGTGCACAAGAGTAGTCAGTTTCATAGGAAGGGTGATTGTAGTGGGAAGTTACCTAGATAACACATATCTATCTCTGAAGTGCACATAGTCCTCTCACAACCCCTGTTTTGACTGTATGTCTCTTTGATTACATTGTTCATCACAACCATGTTGGATCAGACTCCGGAAACCATTAATTCTGCTCCTCATATTCCACTGATAGTCTTGATATGATTATTTTCTGATTCTTTTCTAATTTCTGTGGTACCCAGTTGTCATTATGAAAGTAACAACGCGCGTCTCTGTCATTCGCTAGATGCCTGGTGGGCTGCTGCATTTACCCTTTCTTCAAGAATGAGTGTCTGGACACAGTCTACCACTGCCCTATCTGCAACACTTCGCTGGTTGAAATAAAGAAGTGAAGTGTAGCAGCCATATGGTCCGGACAACTGTACGGTTTCATATGAACCTAAACCTGTGAATATGTTCCTATTCATAATATTTTCTGTTGAACGTCTGTCAATAAAGAGACCAGACTCCAAGAAATTGGGTCCTTGTCATTTATTCACATAGATACCACAGGTTGATCCACGACACACACGTCTATATCACTGTGACAAGTGAGAAAACACAAAGGGGGATCGCCCAATCACACAGGAGCCTATTCTGCTATTTGGACGATTGTTCCCTTGTTGTGGCCAGTGCATTATTCAGTTCAAATAACTAATAAAAAAAAGACAAAGAAAACGTGTTAAATAACTCATTCGAAGGAGACGTAGGGTCTATCCTGGAGGGACTGCTGTGGACATTGTTTTCATTTCTTCTGAAGCGCCGGGTCAGGCCAGCTGATTTTGTGTATTGCTGATGCAGCTCCTGACAACTGGGCTGTAACCACAACACACAACACACTCAGAGGTCCTTGAAAATATTAATAATAGCCGTAACAATATACCAACTTCTCCGGAGACCTGCAGGCTGTCAGCCTGTAGGGCGTGCGGTTTAGGTGCGTTTCAGCTCTAGGCTCTCTTTGTTTCTCAGCTCAGGTGGAGGTGGAGACGTTAGAGAGGGTTGAGTACCTTACATGAAGCTGGATTGTGAATTGTAAGGGTTGATGCTTCTGCTCATGTAGTCTCGGGCTGAGGGTATGGTCACAGTTTCCGGGATGTCTCTGGACATCAACCAGGATTATTTCATGCTTCCCCTTTAGAACGGTCGAAGTCAGCACCATGGTCACCACGTACATGATGTAGATTATGTTGAACACGGCGATAGCACAACATGTTATGCAGCCCCTGAGCATGGCTGATCAGAGGTCGGTAAAGCAACTCCATGCAGCCCGTGATCACAGCCATGAACAGCTCAGTGTTCATCATGATGAGGTACGCCAGCACGGTCCTGGTGCTCTTGGTGGACTCCGGACCCCTGTATGAGCCCTCAGTTGTCCATTTTCCGTTTGCTCTTGGAGGCGAAGTAGCTGAGCACAATACTCACGACCATGGCCAGGCACCCGAGCGTGATGAGGGCTATCTCCGAGTGGGTGTAAGCGTACTCGTAGTCGGGTCTGCCCTCGGAAGGTGACGACTTGGAGTCTGCGTCCAGCTTGCCCGTGGTTCTCGTACTGTGCTTGTTGTTGATGAAGTACAGAATGTTGTTAGGGATGGTCAGAAGCCCCACAATGAGAGAGGTGATTTTATTTGATTTGATTTTATTAGGATCTCTTTTAGTCCCCATTTGGACTAATCTTCCAAGAGTCCTTAACATATACTATAACCAACAGAGATTCATTGACTATACTGACTCGGCTCTAACGGCGTTGGGGGAACAGGTACAGGCTACCAGTAAAATGTCAAAATAGACAGGCTCTCAATTGGCTTTTGGCAGAGAAGGGTGGAGTTTGTGTTATGTACGGGGATGATTGTTGCACCTTTATTCCCAATAACACTGCGCCTAATGGATCTTTTGCAATCGCTATGGCTAAACTTAAAGGTTTACGAGCAGAGGTTAAGGCAAATGCTGGGGTTGACTCTCATGTTTGGGATTGGTTGGACGTAGCATTGGGAAAATGGGGAGCTATGTTTGCTAGGATGGCCATTATGCTGGGCGGGGGGTTATTGGCTCTGGGTATTGTATTTTGTTGTGTTTTACCCTTGGTGAAATCACTTGTGATCCAGACAACGGTTAATTAAGCAGATGTTTGTAAGTAGAGCTGACCCTCCGGTGATAGTTAATCCTGTGCCGGGTAGCCCAGGCCACTATACTGATGAAAATGGACAGTTATGCAATGCGGTTGGTGGACCCCTTGACTGCCCCTTTGGTAATCCAAACTGCCTGTATGGAGTGGTCCCTGGAGGTTGGTACGCTTGCCATGGTTTTCGTAAGGAAGGTTTACCTGTATATGCTGTCATTCCAAATTCATAAGAAAGTATACTGATACATATCCACAAAAAGGGTCATTTCCGTAGTAAATGCAAGAGGTGCTATGTAAGGTTTTAATATATCTGCTTTTGCTCACGGCCTCGTGTTTTTGTATGTTTTGTTGAATGTGTTTGATAGGTATATCAATGAATATATCTGGTTTCTTTTAATTAAAAGTTAGTTTTGCCTTCTAAATACTAGGTTAATTTTAAAAACATGTAGGTAACAGTGGGATATCCCGGTTACAAGTGTCTATGTCCTTAAACTTTTAACCTGTTGGATCTCTAGGGGCGCTATTTCATTTTGGACAAAAAACGTTCCCGTTTAAAGCGCGATATTTTGTCACGAAAAGATGCTTGACTATGCATATTCTTGACAGTTTTTGAAAGAAAACACTCTGAAGTTTCAGAATCTGCAAAGATATGGTCTGTAAGTGCCCCAGAACTCATTCTACAGGCGAAACCAAGATGAAACGTCAAACAGGAAATTAGCAGAATTTCTGAAGCTCTGTTTTCTAATGTCTCCTTATATGGCTGTGAATGCGACAGGAATAAGCTTAGCCCTTCTGCCGTTTCCCCAAGATGTCGGCAGCATTGTGACGCATTTGTAGGCATATCATTGGAAGATTGACCATAAGAGACTACATTTTCCAAGTGTCCGCCTGGTGTCCTGCGTCGAAATTGGTGCGCAAAGCCAGCTGCAAGTATTTTTCCATTTGATTGAGAGGAGAAACCATGCTTCCACGAACGATATATCATCGAAGAGATATGTGAAAAACACCTTGAGGATTGTTTCTAAACCACGTTTGCCATGTTTTCAGTCGATATTATGGAGTTAATTTGGAAAAAAGTTCGCGTTTTGAGGACTGAATTTTCGGGGGTTTTTTGTAGCCAAATGTGATGTACAAAACGGAGCTATTTCTAATACACAAAGAATCTTTTTGGAAAAAACTGAGCATTTGCTATCTAACTGAGAGTTTCCTCATTGAAAACATCCAAAGTTCTTCAAAGGTAAATGTTTTTGTTGAAATGTTGCGTGCTGGATGCTAACGCTAATGCTAACGCTAAATGCTACGCTAGCTAGCTACTTTTACACAAATTATTGTTTTCCTATGGTTGAGAAGCATATTTTGAAAATCTGAGATGACAGTGTTGTTTACAAAAGGCTAAGCTTGAGAGATGGCATATTTATTTCATTTCATTTGCGATTTTCATGAATAGTTAACGTTGCGTTATGGTAATGAGCTTGAGTCTGTATTCACGATACCGGATCCGGGATGGGGAGATCAGAGAGGCTAACAGAGGTTGGTATCGCTGGTATCACTGTTGTTGGAGAGGTGTCTGAGAGGGAGGATCATGTTGAAAGCTTAAATTTAGAATGATGTTGTGTCAATTTTATTTTGTAACTGCATGGAGGCCTCGTGTTTTCTCATATTCAATTTATTATTATACTCATTGCTTTATTATATATATTTTTTTCACATAACTGAGATAACCTCAGGCAAGGCAATGTAATTACATGCTCATGCTTCAACAAAATGTTATGTATTATTTTTATTGTTTCTATACCGAACTAGATCTTTTACTCTTATGAAATACTAGAGATGTTTGGTCTAGTTAGGTTTTCTTTCATATGTTTCTAATTAGATCTTTTACTCCTAGATATGTTACTGTTTGGAGATGTTTGGTCTAGTTGGGTTTTGTAAGTCTTTTATGTTTCAAATAGGATCTGGAGATGTTTGGTCAAGGTGATGTGTAAGTTTTGTTTTTTGTTAATCAACTGTTGGTATTATGCTCCATATATGTCCTTTTAAGTTTTTGGTGCTTATTAAAACCTCTTACTTCTACCCCCTCCTTTTTCGAAAATTCTGTTAAAAATCGCGCAACTTTTCAGCGTCCTGCTACTCATGCCAGGAATATAGTATATGCATATGATTAGTATGTGTGGATAGAAAACACTCTGAAGTTTATAAAACTGGTTAAATCACGGCTGTGACTATAACAGATCGTGTGTTTCATTGAAAAACGCAAGAAAAACTGCTCTCTGAAAGCTAAAAATAATTTCCATAAGTCACTTCCACGAGTTGTTAAAAGAGAACAGAATTGAATATCGACCTGCCTGCAATTCATACAAATTCCACACGATGTCGCCATTGTCGTCATTTTCAATTGAATTAATTGTTGGAAAATCCATCTATCTGGCATCCATTTTCCCAGTCTTCACCCGGATGTTGTTGATGAAGACATTAGCAGCCATTGATTTGCAAGCGAAGACCTATTGAAAATACATCGCCCTGTAATCATTTTGATAGATTATAAACGTTTACTAATACCTAAAGTTGGATTACAAAAGGATTTCGAAGTGTTTTGTGAAAGTTTATCGTCGACTTTTTTAATTTTAAAAAATTACGCAGCGTTTAAAAACTATGTTTTTTTCTGAATGACACAGCTTCCATACAAAGCTATTTTGGGTATATATGGACCGATTTAAACGAAAAAAAGACCCAATAGTGATGTTTATGGGGCATATAGGAGTGCCAAGAAAGAAGCTCGTCAAAGGTAATGAATGTTTTATATTTTATTTCTGCGTTTTGGGTAGCGCCGGCTACCGCAAAATCTGTTGTTTACGTGTCGTGCTGGCATTTTGGGGGGTGCATGCTATCAGATAATAGCTTCTCATGCTTTCGCCGAAAAGCATTTTAAAAATCTGACTTGCTGGCTAGGTTCACAACGAGTGTAGCTTTAATTCAATACCCTGCTTGTGAATTTTGATCAAAGATTGAGTTGTAACGAGTACATTTAGCATTTAGCGTAGCGCATTTGCATTTCCAGGTGCATACTTGAGACGTCTGCGTCTCAAGTATGGTCAAGAAGTTAATTAAGCACCAGATGAGGGTTATTTGGGAGAATGATGTACATATATGGAGGAACAATATACTGTAACAGAAGAGAGAGATACATTTATAGGATATGTAGGATGGACTCATGTATTGTATGTATATAAATCAGAGCCAGAAACTCTGAAAAGGTGTGTGTTCCGCGGACCACTAAGTTCTGCGGACTTAAACACAACTTCGTCTACTACGACAGCAGCAGGGCCATGATCGGAACCTACACCATCGTCATCCCGACAACCGGGAAAGGCAATAGGAAGCCGTACGTACTTCATGCAAGAGGTACTGTTTGTCCTGGGACTCGAGAGCCTCAAGTTCTTGAAAAAGGTCATGGGTAACAAGTTTGAATTGCGGGACATGACCCTCGAGGTGCCCACGCACTTCACAGCTCTCACTCCTTACTTTCAACAAATCTAGCCTGTCCAGTTGTTGCGCACCGAGGACAAAACCATGTCTACCCAGAACAACAATGAGGCGCTGGTCTCTCGCATGGAAGAGATAAACCGTGAGGCCAGCGTTGATTGTTTCACCGAAAACCAAGTGATCTGAAGCACTTCTGCTACGAGAACGGTGGCACTCGCACTGTCTACTTTAGAAGGAGCGGTAAGTTACTGGATGGCCAGCGGTGAACCTGGTACCGGTTGTCATTTTGAGAAAGGGTCAGGCTCAGGCTCCTGAGTTGTACGTGAGGTTTTGCAGGGCTGTGAAGCAATGTTGCGTCAAGGGCAACGGGGAGCTAGTGAGCTGTTGGAATGACACTCTAAAGGAATTGGAGAGGGAGACTTATCACCGGAACCGACATTTATCAGGAGATACACAATCCTGCCTTGAAAGCGTTCATCAAGAGTGTGAATCCAAACAGCTGGCACAATTACATACCAAAGCACGTGGAGTGTATAATTATGGACCCTATCATGGTTGAGGTGGTGGAATCGGACATTAAATTAATTGACAGCAAGATTCCCAATGCGTTCACAGTGGCACAGCTGCTATATTGCCCGACTGAGAAAGTGCAATAATACCTGAAGTTTTGGAATATGTATTCCTCTGACAATATCATTCACATGACCGTAAAAAAGAAGCGTATCAGTATGGTGGAGCAGCAGATGAGAATGGCCTGGGTGGCGTTTCCAGTTACAGTCGAAAGAGATATGGTGATGATATGGAACATCGAAATGGTCTCAGCGTGTGAAGTCTTGTTCAAACATCAGACCCCGGACAACATAGCCAAAAACCCGGGATATGTGGCACGCCCTGATCAAACATGAAACACGCAAGATCAAGGACAAGGAGTTGGTACAGATGTATGCCACCGCCATGGTGCTCTTTATAAAACTCGACACTTATCACAACAAATTGAAGCAAGGGCTGAAGGTAGGAGAAGGAGAGCGTTGTGATCCAGAAAGCGGTTCATCCTCCCCACACTCTACCGAAGTTCAAGATGCTGATGTGTCCTCTAAGTGTCTGGCTGAGTTCGAGGAACACAGCCAAGACGAGGTTATGGCTGGTGTCAGTGAGAAAAATTACAGTCTTTATTCTATCATCACACCGGAATCCATTCCGATTTCCACATGGATCAAGAACATGTTGACTGTGCTGCTGAGCGAACCCTGGTTGAACGATGATAATAATCTCAGGAGAGAAGGTGTTTGTACTCTCCTAGGATTGGATAACACTCTCGTGGATAGAAGATACGGTGACATCCTTCGCGATTGGGTCATTAACCTCCCTGGGATATTCGGGACGCTAGCGTCCCACCTCAACAGCCAGTGAAATTGCAGGGCGCCAAATTCAAAACAACAGAAATCCCTTCATTAAAATTCCTCTAACATATAATTATTTTACACCATTTTAAAGATAAACTTGTTGTAAATCCAGCCACAGTGTCCGATTTCAAAAAGGCTTTACGACGAATGCACACCAAATGATTGTTTGGTCAGCACCTAGTCACAGAAAAACACAGACATTTTTCCAGCCAAGGCGAGGAGTCACAAAAAGCAGAAATAGAGAGAAAATGTATCACTAACCTTTGATGATCTTCATCAGATGACACTCATCAAATCAAATCATATAGCCCTTCGTACATCAGCTGATATCTCAAAGTGCTGTACAGAAACCCAGCCTAAAACCCCAAACAGCAAGCAATGCAGGTGTAGAAGCACGGTGGCTAGGAAAAATCTCCCTAGAAAGGCCTAAACCTAGGAAGAAACCTAGAGAGGAACCAGGCTATGTGGGGTGGCCAGTCCTCTTCTGGCTGTGCCGGGTGGAGATTATAACAGAACAACGCCAAGATGTTCATAAATGACCAGCATGGTCAAATAATAATAATCAAAGGCAGAACAGTTGAAACTGAAGCAGCAGCACGGCCAGGTGGACTGGGGACAGCAAGGAGTCATCATGTCAGGTAGTCCTGACGCATGGTCCTTGGGCTCAGGTCCTCCGAGAGAGAGAAAGAGAGAATTAGAGAGAGCATACTTAAATTCACACAGGACACCAGATAAGACAGAAGAAATACTACAGATATAACAAACTGACCCTAGCCCCTCGACACAAACTACTGCAGCATAAATACTGGAGGCTGAGACAGGAGGGGTCAGGAGACACTGTGGCACCATCCGATGAGACCCCCGGACAGGGCCAAACAGAAAGGATATAACCCCACCCACCCACTTTGCCAAAGCTCTACACAATATTGTGCTGCTGATGCCAGGTGCCATAGCATTCTCTTTCTGCTGTAAAGCAGAGGGTCAGCAGCATGTGGCGCAGGTGATGGGGGACTTAATTTAGCAAAGAACACAGCGACGCCTCCATGCTGTGCCCTTTTGGCCCTGAGGCACATCCATGTCTGCAGAAATACATTTGGGCAGATGAACACCACTTGTGGCAGGAGCTGGATGAACCAGCTTCAGTGGGGGATGGAAACCTTGGCCCTGGGGGCTGCCATTCGGAGTCAGTGTCACTGTGAAAGAAAATGTTCATTGAGAATAGTTTTACATATGAGTCCTGTGTTAACAGGTATAATAAACAGATATATCATTGGGTTAAAATACAGTCAATCAACGAAACAGCGGGCAAATCATTGATGCACAATGATGCCATGACTTGTCTTCAAATCGGTTTCTTTCAGTCAATACGTCCCGCGAAATGACCCATCAGGTTTGATTGTGTTACAAACAAACTAGTTGATTGCAGTGAAACCAAACATGACTGGAAAAGTCACGTTCTGTGTGGGTTATTTACCTGGAATGTGTTGTTGAAAATGGAATGAGACGGAGTTCACGACACAAGAGGTTCACAAAATGTTTCGTGTTAGGCTATAAAAACGGATTTTATCAAACAAAAGATCATTCATTGTGTAACAATGAGCATTGGAATTGCAAACAGACGAAGATCGTCAAAGGTATGCAGTTTGATTATGTTACGCCTGTGCTGGTTGAAATAGTTGTTTTTTATGGGGCTCTATGCTCAGATAATCGCATCGCATTCGCAGTTGGATTAGCAAGATTATAGGCTTTCGATACATGTGAGACACTTGTATTTTCATGAATGTTTAATATGACTATTTATGTAGCGATCACCGTATGTTGTGGAATTTCAGCC
Organism: Oncorhynchus clarkii lewisi; assembly: GCF_045791955.1. Lineage (NCBI taxonomy): Eukaryota > Metazoa > Chordata > Actinopteri > Salmoniformes > Salmonidae > Oncorhynchus > Oncorhynchus clarkii. The sequence goes on along the minus strand of NC_092171.1, from coordinate 47,500,930 downwards.
CGCTAGCAGGTTCCGTGCTCAGAGGGGTTAATGGTGTTCATGTGTTTTTGATAACAACTTAGCCTGTGGTCATGTCTGGTGTGATGTACCCCTTCTGGTGATTTCTCATACCCCATCCCATGTAGGGATTATCAATGAAAACGTACAGAGATTCCTGGAGATATTCTCTGCATACACTGTGACTCGTGCTATGAGCGTGCGGACACTACGGTCAAATCGGAACACATAACCGAACAGTTAGATAATCCATTGAATGTTTTACCTTTGCCTATGTCCTGTAGTGATCTTGTGATGGAGCAGTCCGCTGATCCTACCTTTATCAGACATTGAAGTCACTGTTACGTGCGTGCTGCACTGAATTAAAGCGTGACTGGGAAGAGGGTTTACGCTGGGAAGAGGGTTTACGCTGGTTTCGGTTATATTGTCCATGTTCCTCTTGATGTATTAAAGGAGCATTGGAAGGTGGTTGAGCCTCCCCCAAATTTGTCATATGTTAGTGTTTCTGACACCGGTTGTATGTAGCTTGTGAAATGGCTAAAGAAAAACTACCTTCCTCTCAGGTGAGGTTGAAAATGTTGTTTGACCGGCGAGATGAGCCGCGACAATTTAATCCAGAGGACCAGGTTCTGGCCCTGTTGCCCATTGTTGGTTCTCCTTTACAGGCCAAATTCAGCGGACCATGTACTGTGGTTTGCCAATTGTCCGATCTGATTGCTACCCCTGAGCGCAGAAAGGCGAATCAGCTCTGCAATGTCAATTTGTTAAAGCCCTATTATGCTAATTTGTCTTCTGAATTGGCTAAAACTGACGTTGTTAGTCCTGTTCTTTTTTGGTGGAATCCGTTGAACTGAGGTCAGCCACTTCACCTTAACATGTAGTGTGATGAACAGGGGGTGCCGGGCCCTGATGGTGGTATTTTGCAGGGTAGGTTGAATTCTGAGTCCCTTGCGAACTTGGAGAGTTTGTTTGGTCACCTGTCTGATTGTCAAGCAGAGTTAACTGATTTGATCACTGATTTTCAGTCTTGTTTTGCTGACACGGATATGGTAGGAGAAAATTAAAAGAACTACTTCTTTCCGAATGAAATATTATAGTTTAATTATATTTTAGGGTACTTGAGGATTAAATAGAAACGCATTGTGACTTGTTGAAACAAAGTTTAGGCGTAGATTTTTGGATTCCTTTCTCTGCATGTTGAACGAGTGGATTACTCAAATCGATGGCGCCAACTAATCGACTTTTTGGGATATGAAGAAGGATGTTATCTAACAAAACAACACTACATGTTATAGCTGTGACCCTTTGGATGATAAATCAGAGGAAGATTTTAAAAAAGTGAATATTTAATTGCTATTTGTGATTTTATGAAACCTGTGACGGTGGAAAAATGTTGTGGGGCGCCGTCCTGAAACACAAGCATGGCATGCTTTTGCTGTAAAGTCTACTGTGATTTGGACACTGCAGTTAGATTAACAAGCTTTCAACCAATAAGACACTTATATGTACGTAAATGTTTAATATCCATAATTTTTAAGATTATTTATTTGAATTGCGAAACCTTCGGTGTCAGCGGAATAGGTCCCTCTAGCGGGACGGCTAGCCTTAAGAAGTTTTAAGTACTTGCTGGATAACCTCTGACTTCCGTTCACGCATGAGGGAGCGTAATCATCGACTGACACGAATTATCATAACGCAACGGACAGAAATATTCCTAGAAAATATTCCTATTCATGAAAATCACAAGTGAAATATATTGAGACACAGCTTAGCCTTTTGTTAATCACCCTGTCATCTCAGATGTTCAAAATATACTTTACAGCCAAAGCTAGACAAGCATTTGTGTAAGTTTATCGATAGCCTAGCATAGCATTTTGTACAGCTAGCAGCAGCTAACTTGGTCACGGAAATCAGAAAATAAATTAAATTGTTTACCTTTAATGAGCTTTGGATGTTTCACTCACGAGACTCCCAGTTAGATAGCCAATGTTCCTTTTTTCCCAAAATATTATTTTTGTAGGCGAAATAGTTCCGTTTGTTCTTCACGTTTGGCTGAGAAATCGCCCGGAAATTGCAGTCACGAAAACGCCGAAAAATATTCCAAATTAGCTCCATAATATCGACAGAAACATGGCAAATATTGTTTATAATCAATCCTCAAGGTGTTTTTCAAATATCTATTCGATAATATATCCACCGGGAAAATTGGTTTTTCAGTAGGACCGATTGGAATAATGGCTACCTCTGTATTTTATGCGAGAGTCACTCTGGGAGCCATCAGGTGACCAGTTGCGCAATGTAGCCGCTTACGGGTATTCTTCAACATAAATGCATAAAACTATGTCACAATGCTGTAGACACCTTGGGGAATATGTAGAAAAAGTAATCTGGTTGATAGCCCATTCATTGCTCAATAGGGACGCATTGGAACGCAGCGCTTTCAAAACATGAGGGACTTCCGGATTTGGATTTTTCTCAGGCAATATCAGTTCTGTTATACTCACAGACAATATTTTTACAGTTTTGGAAACATTAGTGTTTTCTATCCTAAACTGTCAATTATATGCATATTCTAGCATCTTGTCTTGACAAAATATCCCGTTTACTACTGGAACGTTATTTTTCCAAAAATGAAAATACTGCCCCCTAGTCACAAAAGGTTAATGATATCGCTGTACCATCAATCTCCAGTTGGGCCTCCCGTGTCTCTTGGTGAGCAAGCCAGATGGTTCTCTTAAATTTTGCACTGAGTACCGGAAGGTTAGTGTGACACAACCGGACTGTTACCCACTCCCACGGATGGAAGATTGTGTTTACCAGGTTGGTGCTGCCCGGTTTTTCAACAAGTTTGATTGTGGTGCCCAGTCCTGCCTCTCCCTCTCTCGCTCCACAAGCACCATTTTGTTTTGTGATCTGGTTGATTGTTTTTGATTAGGCGCACCGATCAATACTTACACACATTTTACCTTCATCCATGCATCTCCATTACACCCCTCACATGCCTACTTTCACACTTCACAAGTTAGTTTTCTCGTTCAAATCTAGGCTAAGCACTATGCCTCCCTCAACAGTCATATGTCGAACAACATCCCTTATTATACAATTAATTTCCCTCCCAGGAACACTGTACTTCTGACTCAGATACGATACTCCCCATCACTTTATTAGCACAGTTAGCAAAAACCCTTGCCAAAATCTTATCACTATTCCGTAAACTTAAAGGCCTAACATTTTCCAGCCTCTCCCTGCTCCATTTGTTTTTTAATATTTAACACAATGACAATGATTCTGGAACTACCTGTGCCCGTTCCAACAATGCAGGTGCTAAAATATCCACAAATTGATGATACAACTCACTTTTCAGCCCATCTGATCCCTGACTTGTATTCCTATTACAGGCCAATATATCCTCCCGTATCTCCTTAACCATTATATATTTTGTCATACATTTTTCATTCAGCAACAGATCATTTGGCATCAATAAAACATCACACCTCACTACAGCATTGATCGCCCCCCCCCCCCTCTGTCACATCATGACCCTCCACCGTCTCAACTTTTTCCAGCTCTATGTCAAGTAGTTTATAGAGCTATACTCTCCCTCTTTAAAAGAAAATTCCTCCATCTTGAACACTCAACCCTCTAATCTTCTCTTTTAGACCCTCCCACCACAATCCAATATTAACACATTTAAAATCACTCAACGTTTCTGTTTAATTCAATCATCATTCACATCAATATATTTGTATTCTTTTAGTATCTCAGCATTCAAACACCATACACCACCCCCTCTAGTAGGCACACTATGACCCAGCAGGAACCCAAGCGAGGCATGATCACTTACATTTAAATCATACCTAATCTTGTGAACATATTGCACCACATTTACAGCCGCTAAACAATAATCAATGTGGCTTTGCCTGAGACTGTTTAAAACAACCTGCCTCCTCAAGAAAGCTCTCTCACCTGGATGCATACCCTGACATACATCACTCAATGATCCTTCATTACCCCCAGCAAGACTAGCCTAAATGCACTCCTTGACGTGTCCAGTTTAGTAAAACTAATGTTAAAGTTACCCCCACAATGTTGCTCAGGTGACTGAAAAAACACGGTTCGGTCAATCTCATTATTAGGTGCATGAACATTGAAAAAATGTAACACTTAAAAGCCTACCCTCATCCGTGTGCACTTCCCTAATATTCTGCAGACTATCCCGCTTAATTAAAAGACCCCACACATCCTCTCCCTAACATTATTAAAATAAAGCAAATCCATCCATCATACTGTCAGTCCAGTGTCTCTCGAAGGCATTAAATATCAGCCTGAAGTAGGATTACTGTCTGGTCTAACTTTTCCATATGTCTTAGTCTCATTAATATTGACAGATAATGCCCACCATGAGTAGGAGCATTATGTTTATTGTTTCCATCATCAAGACCCAGTTTTTTTCTTCTTGATCTTGACATGCATCCTCACCCTTTGGACTTCATCCGAGGACACATCACCTAAGGAGTCCTGTGTGAGGAGTCACCCTTCACCTCCATACTTTCAGGACTAGTGTCAGATATAAAACCTTCATGCACCTTCAGACAGATCCTGTCACGACCTGGTCTTAGTATTTTGTGTTTTCTTTATTTATTTGGTCAGGCCAGGGTGTGACATGTTTTTTTTTTATGTGGTGTGTTTGTCTTGGGGTTTTTGTTAGGTATTGGGTTTGTGGCTTAGTTGGTGTATCTAGCATAGTCTATGGCTGTCTGGAGTGGTTCTCAATCAGAGGCAGGTGTTTATCGTTGTCACCAAATTTAGGCAGCCATATTCTTTGAGTGTTTCGTGGGTGATTGTTCCTATCTCTGTGTTTGCACCAAATAGGACTGTTTAGGTTTTTCGCACATTTATTGTTTTGTTAGTTTATTCATGTATAGTTCCTTTATTAAAGAACAATGAATAACAACCACGCTGAATTTTGGTCCGCCTCTCTTTCACCCGAAGAAAACCGTTACAGATCCGTGGCCGACACTCCTCCTCCACCCTCCGGCTCCTTTCCATCTTTGACGACGCCGTCCAAGAACTCTCCGTCCATGCTAGACCCGATTCCATCCCCATCTGCCACAGATTCATTACCCGCTTCTCCTTCACCATCCTGGCCTCCTTTTTCTCCATCCTGTCCCCCTCCTCCGCCACACTCTACCACCTCCTCCTGTTCCATGTCATCACCATCTGTCGGCCCAGTACACGCGCAGTGGATGCCGCTCTCACCAGAGCCATTGCAAGGTCTCCCCGTTTTCGTGACGCACTCTCGCATAATGCCCTTGTATTCTGCATCGCCGACATAAAAAAATCATGGCAGTCCCAGACTGCGTGGCCAGGCTGAATACAAATTCGGCACACTTTAACTTGCCTGATGTGTGTCACACAGAAGTATTTGGGCCCCTCCAACATCTCAAACTTTGTTGAATATGGTAAAGAGTGCACCAAGTCTGTGAACCGGACCTTGCAGAGTTTTGTGACATCCGCAATCTCCATTGCCAGCCATTATCTCCTCTTAATCAGAAACTGCCGACACACCCCAATTTGGCAACAACAGCATCATCGCTAATATAAACAGATATATTCATGAAGAACGCAACCAGTTCATCCAATGAAACGCCCCTCGCCATTACAGTACACGATTTGATTTTCAGTCCATCCATCAGTCACTCCTTCCCATGGACATGCAACATCGTTATCTCGTACTCCTGATCCCCCTTGAATCTGTACCCTGTCACTGCCTTGTCATCGTTAGTTTACGATTCCCAGTGATATCCACCACCACAGTACAAGCCCTATCATAGAACTTCTCCCTCGATGGTTATTTTCTCCATGTGCCGCACTCTTTCAGTTTCCTCATGTTGGTCATAGAAGCCATTGTAATCCGTCCGGTTACACAAAGAGACCTTTCCCCCAACACCACAAGCTGCTAGGGGAAAATCAACTCAACTAATAATAAAAATAAACTATTTCAAACAACTTGACAAACAAAATATGTATACCAAAAAGCAGCAAACAATTCCCTCTCCTACAAACCAACTTGCCTGCAACAACTTCCTCAATCACTGACCCTGCTTAGCTTCCTCAGTCGCAGACCAGGCTAGCAGGCCACCCCAGCTAGCAGACAACACAAAACTGAAGACTGTGGGAGGAAAGATAAAAGGATACACAGGGGAGGGGAAATGCAGAAAAGAAAAAAAGAAAATATAAATTAACCTGATGACGGGTTAGGGATCCCTTTTGGGAACGACCCCTCCCACGTTCAGCTGGAACGTGGCGCATGGAACACAAAACTATTCTTAGAAATATTTAACCTCCACACATTAACAAGTCCAATACCTCAAATGAAAGATAAACACCTTGTTCATCTACCCAGCATGTCAGATTTTTTAAATGTTTTACGGCGAAAACACACCACATATTTATATTAGACCACGACCGAAACGAAGACAAGAGGCAGCCATTTTGTCCCAGAAAATATAAAATTATAAAAGCAGGATTAAAAAATAAATCATTCACTAACCTTTAGAAAAACTTCATCAGATGACAGTAATAGGACATGTTACACAGTACATTTTTTTTTTCAACAATATGCCATTTATATCCATAAATGTCCATTTACATTGAATTCATGTTGAGAAAATACTCAAAAATGTCAGCAGAAAATATAGGTAGCGCCGCAAGATAACGTAAATAGACATCAAACTTTGACTAAATATACATGTTCTACATATAGTTAGAAAGATACACTGCTTCTTAATGCAATCGCTTTGTTAAATTTCTTTTTAACGTTACAGAAATCGCTCACTATTCAATATTCTGAGACGGCAATAAGCAATATTTCTCCGCTACAATTTAAGCATAAATATTCCCTTACCTTTGATGGTCTTCGTTCTGAATGTACTGGAAGGGTTCATACTTACCCAAAACATTGTTTGGTTTCAAGTCTTGTGTCTTTGTATTAGCATCTGCTAACAATATGAGCTGAAATGCACCCAAAATGTCCTCTGGTCCGGAAAAGTTGCGCATCAAAACTTCAAAATTACATATTATATGTCGACTAAACAGGTCAAACTAAGTGCAGAATCAAGCTTTAGGATGTTCTAAACGTACAAAACAATTTTCAATTGTTAGTTCTCCTCCGGAGTGCTGGAACAAAGGAATGGCTGGGACCAATTCGCGCCCTAACGCACAGGTATTTTCTCGCGGCACTCACTCAATTCACTCCCATAGGGCCAAAACTCGCGGGATTTGAACGATTAATGCTCTACTGAATGGAAGACATAGAAAGTGTCCCCAGATCCATAGCTGGTTGGGAAGGGTGGGGGCGATCACGTCAAAGTTGCCCCAACTTTCATGACCACAAAACTAGTTTGGAAGAATGCCTGCCCTGTGAGTTCTGCTATACTTAGACATAATTCCAACGGTTTTAGAAGCTTTAGAGTGTTTTCTATCCAATAATAATTATTATATGCATATATTAGCAATTTTTGATAGATTTTTTTTCAGTTTACTATGGGCACGCAATTCCTCCAAAGGGGGCAGTATTCTGCCTAGCCTTAAGAGGTTTTAATAAAGAAAGAAAGGAAAAGTTCCAGCGGGCCTGTAGTCTACCACCAAGACCACCACCTTACCCAGGACAAAATAAAATAATTGTGAAACAGAACAACAATAATACACTTAACAAAAAAACTATTAACCGGGCGCCCTCCGTCCTATGATCTCCTCTCCGATCAAGTGCATTAACTTCTTCGATATAGGGGGCGCTCTTTTAATTTTTGGATGAAAAACGTTCCCGTTTTTAACAAGATATTTTGTCACGAAAAGATGCTTGACTATGCATATAATTGACAGCTTTGGAAAGAAAACACTCTGACGTTTCCAAAACTGCAAAGATATTGTCTGTGAGTGCCACAGAACTGATGTTACAGAAAAAACCCAGATAAAAATACAATCAGGAAGTACCGCATTTTTTGAAACCGCCTCATGGCAATGACTCCTTATATGGCTGTGGAGGAGCTAGGAGTCAGCTTACCTTTTCCACGTTTTCCCCAAGGTGTCTGCAGCACTGTGACGTATTTGTAGGCATATCATTGGAAGATTGACCATAAGAGACTACATTTACCAGGTGCTCGCTTGGTGTCCTCCGTTGCAATTATTGCGTAATCTCCACATGCGTGTATTTTTCCATTTTCTTCAGAGGAGAAACCCAACTGCCACGAATTATTTATCATCGAATAGATATGTGAAAAACACCTTGAGGATTGATTCTAAACAAAGTTTGCCATGTTTCAGTCAATATTATGGAGTTAATTTGGAAAAAGTTTGGCGTTGTAATGACTGAATTTTCGGGGTTTTTTCTTAGCCAAACGTGATGAACAAAACGGAGCGATTTCTCCTACACAACTAATCTTTTGCTATCTGAGAGTCTCCTCATTGAAAAGATCCGAAGTTCTTCAAAGGTAAATTATTTTATTTTAATGCTTTTCTTGTTTTTGTGAAAATGTTGCCTGCTGAATGCTAGGCTATCAATGCTTGTGTAGTTATGGTTGAAAAGCATATTTTGAAAATCTGAGATGACAGTGTTGTTAACAAATTGTGAGCCAATATAGTTATTTCATTTCATTTGCGATTTTCATTAATAGTTAACGTTGCGTTATGGTAATGAGCTTGAGGCTATGATTATGCTCCCGGATACGGAATTGCTCGACGCAAGAAGTTAACTGTAAAAAACTACACTAAGAACAGTTTTTTTTTTTTAAGTTTTGTGACATTTCCTTTTAAACAGCTCTTATATACATAAAAACAGGATTTGAATATTACATTTGAATTTGTTAAAACGGGGGACCACATGAAGGGCACTTCGTCCTTCTTTCAGTTTGGATGTTTATTATTTTTTCTTTCCTTCTCTTCTTCTGCTAACTGTTTACATAGCTTGGTGTATTTTTTTTCCTTGACAATGGGCGAAAAGTGTTGCACCGTTCCTGGAGGTACTGGGTCGATGCGTGGAGCGGAAGGACCGGGTCGATGCGTGGAGCGGAAGGAGCAAGCCTCATTTCCGACTCCCTGTTTGAAAAATCTATTTAATATGTAGTCCCCCGATGGGGGATGTATCAGATATTAAACTGATGAGAACAGATGATGATGATTAAAAGTTTTATTCTTCCTTTCATACATCCAAACGGTGAACAATTCACACATTTATAACATACCCATACAAAAGGTTTTCATAACAAAAAAGCCACTGGTTTCAAAACGTTGTACCACCACATCTTAACCACTTTAGATCCTTGAGGCAGGGTAGTCTAGTGGTTAGCGCGTTGGACTAGTAACCGGAAGGTTGCAAGTTCAAACCCCCGAGCTGAAAAGGTACAAATCTGTCGTTCTGCCCCTGAACAGGCAGTTAACCCCCTAGGCCGTCATTAAAAATAAGAATTTGTTCTTAGCTGACTTGCCTAGTTAAATAAAGGTAAAATTAAAAGTAAGCTGAAAAATGATGTAGGCTAAATACAGAAGGGAAGGCAGTACATCCACCTTCACGGCCAGGACCTTGCCCAAGAAAGACAAGGATCTGTCCTTCCACATTACCAGCTTCCATAATACTAAAAACTTAGATTTTTTCCTTAACCTTGTTCCACCATAAACACTTACATTCTCTTTCTGCTTATCCTCCATTTCACATGTTATCAAAGATGTAAGTTGTTTACAATAATCCTCATCCCCCAAATAACTCTCATTCATACACCACGTACCACCCCCTGTTCTTTCCATACATAAGGGAACATTTCGGCATTTCGTGTATGATCAGTGAGAAAGTCCATATTGCAAATGTACGGTCCCTTACTAGACGTCCGAAATCGTTTGTAAAATTCGCGGTCGGCGTCGGGCCGTGCGGTAGGGCCAGACCTACCGGGAAGTCATCAAATGAACTTTGTCGGACATTCGGTTTCCGTTTTATAAAATAAACAAGTTTTTGACCGTTTTTCCGCTATTACGGAATCATATGGCAATTTGGCAAAACATCACGAATCACGACGGGGCCTTATCTCGAAAACGGAAAATATTTTGAAGCCGAAACTTGGTGAGCGTAGGTTTGGCATAATGGGCAGTTGGCCCCGAACAAGATGGCGTCTAGGCCTCGACGGTTTTTGAGTTATGGCCGTTTTTCTGGGATTAAAGGTCCTAAATGGAAATAGAGAAATTATTTTTCCACTTCAGGTCAAAGTCAAGGAGCCTCCGGTGTCAATAAAAAAAGAACCAGCCATTTATCTATCGTCATTTAAGAGAAACGGAACAATGACAACTTGGCGATGGTCACAAATAGGCGGGTTTTTTTTTCAACGGTTACAGATCCAGTTGCAGGGTGTTCATACGAATCTTTTTAAAGTGTGCTGCGGAGCTCTGCGAGATTTCTGTGATTTTCTATGATTTTCTGAAATAACACACACATACTAAACCCTCCGTAAATAACTCAGTTCTTAACGTAAAGACTTAAAACTCAGGATTCTGTAAAAGCATACCCCAATGAGGATATGTGGTGAATTATAGCTTCCTGTGCCAACCGGAAGTGCCTTAAATGGTGTCTCAGGGGCTGTTTCGAAGGGTTAAAAAAGTCAGATCTGTCCAAAACTTCATATATGTGATTAGGCAACCCCCATGAACTGTAAATCAGTCATTTTTCCCCAAAAAATTCAAAGGAAAAAAAAATCACACTAAAACACAACTTGAATGGAGGGACGTATTGGGGTGCGTAGAGACAGACAGTGGCTGCAATAGTTAGCTTTGTTCGAGCTAAAAAAGAACCGTCAGACCTAGAGTTCCGAAACTTTAGAAACCTGTTCTAGACCTCCGGTCGATGGTGCGTGGTGAGTTACGTGGCTCTAGACGGTTCTCGGACCGAGAAACAGCCTCGTACATTTGCAATACCTTCAATTCATTTTGACCATTACGAAAATGACGACGTTTAGAAAAGTCTCAGAGACGCAAGGCTAGGTGCATTGAAACCGGCTCGGCCCATAGAGACAGACCCCAACGTTTCTGTCCGATAGCTCGTTCAAGGACCCCGTAGCAAGGCATGGAAAAAAGTGGATTTTCAGCACCAATTAGGGTTTTTCTCGGACACCAAATGACCTATCGAGCCGAAACTCGGGATTCGGGGTCGCCTCACATAGGACTTCACATAATGTCCGAACTGGACCCGCAGCTAGAACGTAACTATGTGTTTTACCTTTTTATTATGTTTTAAACTAAAGGCGCTGTGAATTATGGGACTGCTCTGACATATGTGATAGTTGGCTTCTAAATGAGTAGTAAAAAGTGGGTTTGGTGTCATAATGACATCTAATTGACTGATGGACACTGACTTGCTAGTTGACTTTTGTGCATTTGCAATATGTTTAAACGGAGAGGGACCATCACCAAAATGGCATTCTGAAATCAACACAAAAAATGGCATCACCATAGTCTCCAGACTGTGCTGAGTTCAACGAGCTATCCCGCTTGACCGTAGCTCGCTCGGTCTAAGCGCAACGACCATTAGAAAAGTAGGCCCAAAATGAAGCCTGCCCCACAATGTCATTTGCTTTTGAGTGACAGTGAGAGAACCGTTAGGGTGAGAAGAAAAATTCCACCACATGAATGTTCCTAAGGTCCTCCCGATCTGTACAAGCCTAACCTTGACCGTGTGGCATTAACCCTTAAGAGTAAAACAGTGTTTTTTGATCTCACAGATTACAGTGTCATCTCTCCCCATAGGAATACATTGCCTGCACCCCTAATTTCAACCTGAAGTCTATATGGGTTATGAATGCCGTATGAACCTGTCTTCGGTACCAGTCCATCAGGCCACTATGAGGTCTACCTGTGTTGATTCTGAGCTTCCTGGACAAACCGGAAGTGGTTAGAATGCCCCTAAAAGTGTTTACCCATACCCTGCCTGCAGTTTGACAGACATAGTGCATTCAACCCTGTGTAAATCAGTCAGTTCTTAACGTAAGGACTTAAAACTCAGGATTCTGTAACAGCATACCCCAATGGGGATATGTGTTGATTTATAGCTTCCTGTGCCAACCGGAAGTGCCATAATTGGTGTCTCAGGTGTTGTTTCGAAAGGTTAAAAAAGTCAAAACTTCATATGTGTGATTAGGCAACCCCATGAACTGTAAATCAGTCATTTCTCCCATAAAATGTCGAAAAAAAACTAAATCACACACACACACAGCTTGGAAGGAGGGACACATTGGGGTGCGTAGAGACATACACTGCCTGCATTAGTTAACCTTGTTCGAACTTTTAAAGAACCGTCAGACCTAGAGTTCTGAAACTTTAGAAACTTGTTCTAGACCTCAGGTCGATAGTGCGTGGTGAGTTAGGTGGCTCTAGAAGGTTCTCGGACCGAGAACATTTGCAATGACTTCAATTCATTTTGACCATTACGAAAATGACGACATTTAGAAAAGTCTCAGAGACGCAAGACTAGGTGCATTGAAACCGGCTCGGCCCATATAGACGGACCCCAACGTTTCTGTCCGATAGCTCATTCAAGGACCCCGTAGCAAGTCATGGAAAAAAGTGGATTTTCAGCACCAATTAGGGTCTTGCTCGGGCACCAAATGACCTATCGAGCCGAAACGTGGGAGTCGCCTCAGCTAGGCCTACACATAACATCAGAACTGGATCCGTAGCTAGACTGTAACTATGTGTTTTACGTTTTTATTATGGTTTGAACAGAAGGCGTCGTGAATTTTGGCCAGCTCTGAAGTATGTGATAGTTGGCTACTAAACGAGTTGGAAAAAATGGGTTTGGTGTCAGTTTGGTGTCAGAATGATATCTAATTGACTGATGGACGGTGACTTGCTGGTGTCTCTTGTCCATTTGCAATTTGTTTAAACAGTGAGGTATCATCACCAAAGTGACATTCTGAAATCAACCCTAACGATCGATGGAGAGGAACCAGAATCACGTGCATTTGCAATATGATTCAATAGTGAAAAAAACATCACCAATTGGACATGATGAAATCAACACAACGAGCGATGTAAAGGAGCAACAATCACTGCCCGGAAATCCTGTGTCCATCAGGTCAGTCAATTTTGCATTTCTGCAGGATTTTTGAGCATGCCAAATTCGTGATGGTAAATGCCCATTGAAACATATTACAAATGCACATGCATTTGTAATATGATTCTATAGTGAAAAAAACATCACCAAATGGACATGATGAAATCAACACAACGAGTGATGGGAAAGGAACAACTATCACTGCCCGGCCATCCCGAGTTCATCAGGCCAGTCAATTTTGCATTTCTGAGCATGTCAAATTTCTTATGGCATTTGGCCCCAAAAAAGTGACTTTTGACTTTGACTTCCTATGAAATCATATTGCAAATGGACAAAACATATGCCTTATGCACAAGTAAAAAAAAAAAAAAAATGATGATAATAAAAGTTGACAAAAGTTTAGTTTGAGCAAAGTATAGTTTGACTTTTGAGCATACCACATTCGTGATGGTAAATGCCCATTGAAACATATTCAAATCAAATCAAATTTTATTTGTCACATACACATGGTTAGCAGATGTTAATGCGAGTGTAGCGAAATGCTTGTGCTTCTAGGTCCGACAATGCAGTAATAACCAACAAGTAATCTAGCTAACAATTCCAAAACTACTACCTTATAGACACAAGTGTAAGGGGATAAAGAATATGTACATAAAGATATATGAATGAGTGATGGTACAGAGCGGCATAGGCAAGATACAGTAGATGGTATTGAGTGCAGTATATACATGTGAGATGAGTATGTAAACAAAGTGGCATAGTTTAAAGTGGCTAGTGATACATGTATTACATAAAGATGCAGTAGATGATATAGAGTACAGTATATACGTATACATATGAGATGAATAATGTAGGTATGTAAACATTATATTAGGTAGCATTGTTTAAAGTGGCTAGTGATATATTTTACATAATTTCCCATAAATTCCCATTATTAAAGTGGCTGGAGTTGAGTCAGTGTGTTGGCAGCAGCCACTCAATGTTAGTGGTGGCTGTTTAACAGTCTGATGGCCTTGAGATAGAAGCTGTTTTTCAGTCTCTCGGTCCCAGCTTTGATGCACCTGTACTGACCTCGCCTTCTGGATGATAGCGGGGTGAACAGGCAGTGGCTCGGGTGGTTGTTGTCCTTGATGATCTTTATGGCCTTCCTGTGACATCGGGTTTTGTAGGTGTCCTGGAGGGCAGGTAGTTTGCCCCCGGTGATGCGTTGTGTAGACCTCACTAACCTCTGGAGAGCCTTACGGTTGTGGGCGGAGCAGTTGCAGGTACCAGGCGGTGATACAGCCCGACAGGATGCTCTCGATTGTGCATCTGTAGAAGTTTGTGAGTGCTTTTGGTGACAAGCCGAATTTCTTCAGCCTCCTGAGGTTCTTCACGATGCTGTCTGTGTGGGTGGACCAATTCAGTTTGTCTGTGATGTGTACACCGAGGAACTTAAAACTTACTACCCTCTCCACTACTGTTCCATCGATGTGGATAGGGGGGTGTTCCCTCTGCTGTTTCCTGAAGTCCACAATCATCTCCTTAGTTTTGTTGACGTTGAGTGTGAGGTTATTTTCCTGACACTACACTCCGAGGCCCTCACCTCCTCCCTGTAGGCCTTCTCGTCGTTGTTGGTAATCAAGCCTACCACTGTTGTGTCGTCCGCAAACTTGATGATTGAGTTGGAGGCGTGCGTGGCCACGCAGTCGTGGGTGAACAGGGAGTTCAGGAGAGGGCTCAGAACGCACCCTTGTAGGGCCCCAGTGTTGAGGATCAGCGGGGTGGAGATGTTGTTGCCTACCCTCACCACCTGGGGGCGGCCCGTCATGAAGTCCAGTACCCAGTTGCACAGGGCGGGGTCGAGACCCAGGGTCTCGAGCTTGATGACGAGCTTGGAGGGCAATATGGTGTTAAATTCCGAGCTGTAGTCGATGAACAGCATTCTCACATAGGTATTCCTTTTGTCCAGATGGGTTAGGGCAGTGTGCAGTGTGGTTGAGATTGCATCGTCTGTGGACCTATTTGGGCGGTAAGCAAATTGGAGTGGGTCTAGGGTGTCAGGTAGGGTGGAGGTGATATGGTCCTTGACTAGTCTCTCAAAGCACTTCATGATGACGGAAGTGAGTGCTACGGGGCGGTAGTCGTTTAGCTCAGTTACCTTAGCTTTCTTGGGAACAGGAACAATGGTGGTCCTCTTGAAGCATGTGGGAACAACAGACTGGGATAGGGATTGATTGAATATGTCCGTAAACACACCAGCCAGCTGGTCTGCGCATGCTCTGAGGGCGCGGCTGGGGATTCCGTCTGGGCCTGCAGCCTTACGAGGGTTAACACGTTTAAATGTTTTCCTCATGTCGGCTGCAGTGAAGGAGAGTCCGCATGTTTTGGTTGCGGGCCGTGTCAGTGGCACTGTATTGTCCTCAAAGCGGGCAAAAAAGTTATTTAGTCTGCCTGGGAGCAAGACATCCTGGTCCGTGACGGGGCAGGTTTTCTTTTTGTAATCTGTGATTGACTGTAGACCCTGCCACATACCTCTTGTGTCTGAGCCGTTGAATTGAGATTCTACTTTGTCTCCATACTGACGCTTAGCTTGTTTGATTGCCTTGCGGAGGGAATAGCTACACTGTTTGTATTCGGTCATGTTTCCGGTCACCTTGCCCTGATTAAAAGCAGTGGTTCGCGCTTTCAGTTTCACGCGAATGCTGCCATCAATCCACGGTTTCTGGTTTGGGAATGTTTTAATCGTTGCTATGGGAACGACATCTTCAACGCACGTTCTAATGAACTCGCTCACCGAATCAGCGTATTCGTCAATGTTGTTGTTTGATGCACGTGCATTTGCAATATGATTCAACAGTGAAAAAACATCACCAAATGGACATGATGAAGTCAACACAACGAGAGATGGAAAAGAGCAACTATCACTGCCCGGCCATCCTGTGTTCATCAGGCCAGTCAATTTTGCATTTCTGCAGGATTTTTGAGTATGTCAAATTTCTTATGGCATTTGCCCACCCAAAAAGTTACTTTTGACTTCCTATGAAATCATATTGCAAATGGACAAAACATATGCCTTATGCACAAGTAAAAAAAAATAAATGATAATAAAATATGACTAAAGTATGTTGATACAGTTCTTATACGTGTGTCAAAAGAATTTCGAAAAACGGTCCAGAAAGCACTTTTTTAAGGGTGTGTGAAGTTTTTTAATTTTTTTTTGCTATTTTTGACTTTTAACTTCCTATGAAATCATATTGCAAATGGACAAAACATCTGCCTTATGCGCAAGTAAAACAATTTAAAACATTTATAATAAAATTGGACAAAAGTATATTCATAGAGTTCTTACACATGTGTAATTGACAAAAAAATCGAAAGATTTTTGAAAAACGGTCCAGAAAGCACTTCATTAAGGGGTTGCTAGGTTTTTGATTTTTTTTCACTTTTTCAAAATGTTGCTTTTGGATGTTGACTTGTGTTGCATTTGCAATATGAAAAACTACGGTGGAGCGCGCTCGCCACCTGTTGGATTTTCAAAGTGTTACACCCGGCATTTGCCATATGACATTTGCAATCAACTTTGAACGAAACGACGCCAAATTGAGTGTTATTGGACACCGTGTATATGGTTTGTCCAGTGCCGATGACTTCCCATTCATTTTTGTCCATTTCAGGGGGGTGTTCCCTTACATACTCTCCAAGCATATCTATAGCTGTCTCTGGAATCACCTGCGACACACTTTCCATATCACTCTCTTCCTCTCACTCCATAGCCACACTCCCCTCATCTTCTTCAGTAATGAGGTCCATTGTTTGCAGAAATAAGACATCATTCCCCTTCTTACGTTTACATCTGTCTTTAGGCCTGTCACACCTTCTACACATATCACCGATGTTCGAACATTCTCTGGCATAATGTCCTTGTTCACCACATTTTTGACATATAAATTCTGGACATTCTTTAAGTATGTGAATACATAGTCTACATACCTTAACTTGGTGATCATGGATCACTCGGAAATATTCAAATCCCTCGCCTGTAGAACTTTGTTGAGTAAGGCAATGATTGCACACTGTCCGTAAACTTCACCTTACAAAATCTCGTCCCGTCGACAATGTCCGTTCCTGGCCACATCCTCCTCTTGATTGGTGTTGTCGCGTTCACTTTCCATCCTTGTAATTTCTCATATATGTCTTCATCCGTAATATGTGCGGGCAAGTTCAAAAAGGACACCACAGGTTCATCGTTCCCCAGTTCTTTTGCCATGACTTGACAGCTCTTTATTTTTAGTCTTTCTTTTCCCTTCACATGCGACATGGTTATTTCGAACTTATTTCTGTCTTTCGTTCAACATCCCAAAATCGTTCCACATACTTATTTTATTCCTCTCAGCAATTCCATCATTGTCATTTTTTCTTCACCACGTTCACCGTCAGTTCTTTCTCATATTTTCTTCTCCTCAACTCTTTTTTTCTCCGTTGTCCATTCTCATTGTTGTCGTTATTCTTGATGGCGAAGCCTTTGAATCCGTCCGGTTATTTTACGTAGAATCCCCCAAACAGCTCACGCCGTTGGGGGATAAAAACGCAAACATTTACAGAGAAAATAAACTACACTCCCCAAACAAACTTCCAAACTTAAAGTATATAAACCACCAAAAACAAAAACAATTTTCTCTATCCAAACAATCAAACACCTGCTTCTCACTCACTTCCTGAAACTTCCAAAAAGGGGCGTACTCAGGCCGGTATGGTCGTAAGCGAGAAATTATCTCTTGATGCACTATTTAAAGTCAAAGTGAGTCTGATTAACAGATGTTGCATTTTCACCATTTAGATAAGCATCTTTGTGTCACTTAAAAAGTGGAAGAAATTGCATATACTGTAGCCATAATTTGTAGCACATATCGTTGGATGAAATACAAACTAACCTTGCTTACTTATTTCAAAGCGAGGGCACATATTTCAGCCTTGTGGGAAAAAACGGACAAAGAGTTTAAATTCCACAAGGCAGTGATGCTGATGAAATGATGCAAGAGCACCGCCTAGTGGACAAGAAGCGTACAGCACCTGGTATTCCCAGACGGTCTCCCATCCAAGTACTAACCAGGCCCAACCCTGCTTAGCTTCTGAGATCTGACGAGATCAGGCAGACTTTTTTCTTTTTTTTATGCGAAACAGACAATTTTACAGCATTTCAATCATAATTAAAGGATGAACAATTCACCCTTTTACAAAATCAGAAAGAAAATACAATCAATTGACATTTAAATACCTCACTAAATCCAAATTAGTAATTAAAGTAATACCAAACAGAAAAAATATCCTCCATTCCAACCCATAAAAAATCTCCTCCCCCCAATGTTTTACTAAAAGCAATTTTAAAAACACATGAAACCCTCTTAATCTACTACATCCAATGAAAAAGTGCATATAATCTTCCACCCCTATACGACAAATGTCACATTCTCTATTAATATCTCTATTGATTGGATGTAAAACCACATTAGTAAAAATCCTATTATGTTTGACTTTAAAATCATTATCTTCACATTCTATTGAATTACATTTTACATTAACATTCTTCCATGTTGACTTCACATCCAAATCCACAAAAACCTTCAACCACACTTTCTCCGAGGCAGGAACTTTTATCTCCTGCAAAATACATTTACTATATACTGTTTTAACTTTCAAACCTGACAAATCATTTTTCACTCCATTACTTTCATAAAATAAAACCGGTAAACCCCCAGCTCTCTTAACCACCTCTGTATTTATTAAAAACACCCACTCCTCAGGAATACACCTCACAATTTTCTTATACATATTTCCTACAGTAGTTTTGCTTATTTCATCCTCCACCTCAACAATATTGTCATAAATAGCCTGTACAGGAAGAAACCCTGGAATGACTTCATATAAAATATCACAAATCTGTCTCATCCCAGCCCTCAGAGAATATTTACAAAACAACATTGTATTATTATACTTGATCTTTGGATTCAAAAATATTGGCTGATTTAAAATATTTTCCAAAATGTTACAATCATAAGAAATGTGTGGTAAAAACTGCCCCCAAGCCTCAAAAACTTCCTTGTAAAACAAAGGTATATTTCCCAACATTTCCTGTTTTACACACATTAATAAACCATTATCCCCGATCCTCCCAACCTCCTGCAAATACTCGGTAAAAAACTTTTTCCACCCGTAATCTAATTCACCATATAAATACTTCCGAACCATTTTCACTCTTATCGCTATTCTCCTCACCTTTAGATCCACTAACTTCAAACCCCGCTCCTCATAACCTGCAATCAAAGTTTTAAAAGCAATTTTCGCCCCCTTCCCATCCCATAAAAAAATCAACTAAAATCTTATTTATTTCGGATAAAACCCTAAAACATTCATGACGTGAACAAAAATTGACATCAGTAATGAATTTATAACAATAACCTTCCTCTTTAATTTTAGACTTCCATTCCACATATTTACAACCTTCCTAACTTTATTTATCACACCATTCCATGTCAAATCCCTAGCTTCCTTTTCTTTTAACCCTAAAAACACTCCTAACACCTTAAAATAATCTTTGAAAAAATATCATTAACCTTCCCAATATACATTACAACAGACTTTTCCATATTAACTTTAGCCCCTGATGCTCTTCCATATATTTGAAAACCTTCTATTACCCTTTTTACACTGTCCTCATCTCTAACTGTTATAGTTGTGTCATCTGAATATTGGTGAATCAAACTAAAACCCCCCTGTGGAGTCTGGACACAATTAATAAAATTATCCTTCTTAAGAAAAGCCGCTAAAGGTTCAACTGATAAAACATACAATAAAGCTGATAAAGGACATCCCTGTCTTACCGATCTCTCAAGAGTAAAAGAGTCAGTTAAAATCCCATTGTATTTCACCCTACTTTTTGCATTTCTATATAATAATCTAATCCACCCTATTATTTTATTCCCAAAGCCAAATCTTTCCAAAACCCTAAACAGAAAATCATGTTCTTCCCTATCAAAAGCCTTATTTGAATCTATGCTTAACACAATATCCCCATTCATTTTGTGTATCACGTCTCTAATTGTATTAATTGTGTCAGCTATGTCCCTCCCAGGAACACTATAATTCTGTGTTGGTGCAATAATATAATGTAAAACTCTCTTCATCCTATTCGCTAACCTTTTGGCTAAAATCTTGTAATCCACAATCAATAAACTAATAGGCCCATACTTTTCCAATTTTACCTTACTCCCTTTATTTTTATATAAAATAGTTATCATCCCTGTCACCATCGATTCTGAAACACAGTCATTCTCCTCCATATAGTGGTAAACCTCCAATAAAATAGGTGCTAAAAGACATTCATACATTTTATAAAACTCTGCAATGATCCCATCTACACCAGGGCTCTTATTCACCTGTAAATCCTTAATCGTCCCATCACATCTATAACTTCATTTACTGTAATCGTCCCATCACACATCAGCTTATCCTCTACATTAATTTTCACCTCCACACTATCTAAAATCTCCTGTACACACCCCTCATTCACCTCCCCTTTCTTAAATAAGTCCCTATAAAAATTCTGAACCGTCTCTAAAATCTCTACATAATCATCTACTACTTCACCCTTTACATTTTCAATCTGTCTAAGATATGTTCTCCTACTCTTCTCTAATCCTAGAAAAAAAGAAGTCCATTTCTCCCCCTCCAAAAAATACTTTGCTTTGCTTCTTATAATAGCCCCCTTACACTTATCTATGTCATATTTACTCAATTTAGCTTTCAACTTTAAAAACTTTTCTATATTATAATTAGGTTCACTGTCACACTTCCCCATTTCTTCATCCAATTTAGCTCTCAACTCATTTTCTTCTCTTTTCATCCTACCCCTCAGTTTCCTTGCATATCTTATACTAAAACCTTAGATTTTTTCCTTAACCTTGTCCCACCATAAACACTTATCATTATCTTTCTGCTTATCCTCCATTTCACATGTTATCAAAGATTTAAGTTGTTTACAATAATCCTCATCCCCAAATACAGTGCCTTGCGAAAGTATTCGGCCCCCTTGAACTTTGCGACCTTTTGCCACATTTCAGGCTTCAAACATAAAGATATAAAACTGTATTTTTTTGTGAAGAATCAACAACAAGTGGGACACAATCATGAAGTGGAACGACATTTATTGGGTATTTCAAACTTTTTTAACAAATCAAAAACTGAAAAATTGGGCGTGCAAAATTATTCAGCCCCTTTACTTTCAGTGCAGCAAACTCTCTCCAGAAGTTCAGTGAGGATCTCTGAATGATCCAATGTTGACCTAAATGACTAATGATGATAAATACAATCCACCTGTGTGTAATCAAGTCTCCGTATAAATGCACCTGCACTGTGATAGTCTCAGAGGTCCGATAAAAGCGCAGAGAGCATCATGAAGAACAAGGAACACACCAGGCAGGTCCGAGATACTGTTGTGAAGAAGTTTAAAGCCGGATTTGGATACAAAAAGATTTCCCAAGCTTTAAACATCCCAAGGAGCACTGTGCAAGCGATAATATTGAAATGGAAGGAGTATCAGACCACTGCAAATCTACCAAGACCTGGCCGTCCCTCTAAACTTTCAGCTCATACAAGGAGATGACTGATCAGAGATGCAGCCAAGAGGCCCATGATCACTCTGGATGAACTGCAGAGATCTGCAGCTGAGGTGGGAGACTCTGTCCATAGGACAACAATCAGTCGTATATTGCACAAATCTGGCCTTTATGGAAGAGTGGCAAGAAGAAAGCCATTTCTTAAAGATATCCATAAAAAGTGTTGTTTAAAGTTTGCCACAAGCCACCTGGGAGACACACCAAACATGTGGAAGAAGGTGCTCTGGTCAGATGAAACCAAAATGGAACTTTTTGGCAACAATGCAAAACGTTATGTTTGGCGTAAAAGCAACACAGCTGAACACACCATCCCCACTGTCAAACATGGTGGTGGCAGCATCATGGTTTGGGCCTGCTTTTCTTCAACAGGGACAGGGAAGATGGTTAAAATTGATGGGAAGATGGATGAAGCCAAATACAGGACCATTCTGGAAGAAAACCTGATGGAGTCTGCAAAAGACCTGAGACTGGGACGGAGATTTGTCTTCCAACAAGACAATGATCCAAAACATAAAGCAAAATCTACAATGGAATGGTTCAAAAATAAACATATCCAGGTGTTAGAATGGCCAAGTCAAAGTCCAGACCTGAATCCAATCGAGAATCTGTGGAAAGAACTGAAAACTGCTGTTCACAAATGCTCTCCATCCAACCTCACTGAACTCGAGCTGTTTTGCAAGGAGGAATGGGAAAAAATTTCAGTCTCTCGATGTGCAAAACTGATAGAGACATACCCCAAGCGACTTACAGCTGTAATCGCAGCAAAAGGTGGCGCTACAAAGTATTAACTTAAGGGGGCTGAATAATTTTGCACGCCCAATTTTTCAGTTTTTGATTTGTTAAAAAAGTTTGAAATATCCAATAAATGTCGTTCCACTTCATGATTGTGTCCCACTTGTTGTTGATTCTTCACAAAAAAATACAGTTTTATATCTTTATGTTTGAAGCCTGAAATGTGGCAAAAGGTCGCAAAGTTCAAGGGGGCCGAATACTTTCGCAAGGCACTGTAACTATCATTCATACACCACGTACCACCCCCTGTTCCTTCCTTTTCTAAACCCACAAGAAAATTATATATGTAAACACAAGATATCCACGTTCTTCATTTGAACTATATTTTGAAATTTGTCCATTGTCCTTAAACCATTTACATTTAGGGACATAAAATTAACCATTAAAATAAATAATACAATTTTAAAAAGTAACTTAATTATCCTTTACTTGTTGACTTGTTTTTTCCTTTTCCATCCTTTTTCACGTCCCCCGATTTCCACTTCATTAGGCCTCCTCTTATTCTCTCTACCTTTTCAGTGTCGTCTGTATCCGAAACCAACTCTAAATCCATCTCATCTCATCCAACCAAGTCAACTTCTTCTTTCTCGTGTCTGTTGTGCTTTCTGTATCCATTTCCGACTCCTCTATCGTTGTCAGCGTCCCACTCCTCTCCGCTTCCTCTCCTCCCGAGGCACCCGCATGGGCCGAGGCTCCGCTCAAAACCTGTGCGTCCCCAATGCCTCCACCCAGCCCACTCCCCCCTCACCCTGAAAGCTCCCTCTTCTCATCTCTGAATCCATGCTGCTCCCTATTTCATCCTCCCTCTGCTTCGCCACCTTCTCGCTCTCCTCATCTCCGCTCTTTTCCACGTCCTCTTCTGTCATTTTCTTCACCAAGCGGTGATACAGCTGCTTCATCGAATAGCTCTTGACTTCTCTCCACCGGCAAAACCTCTCCACACTTGCACTCCTCTGTTCTTAACCTGCATCCTCCGCAAACTGCCCTCTCCCTTACTCCGACACATTCTCTGGCATAGTGTCCCTGGTTTCCGCACTTAAAACACCTAAAGTCAGGGCAGTCTTTTAAAATATGTCCAGGTTGAATACACAGACGACACACCCTGACCTGCTTGTCATGAATCACCCTGAAATATTCGCCCCCCCTCCTGTGTCTCGAACTTTGTGGAGTACGGCAAAGACTGCACGGTGTCCGTGAACTTCACCTTCTCGTTCCATCCACGATCTCCGTCCCCGGCCAAACTCTCCTTCGGATATCCGTGATGGCGGCTACACCCCAGCTGCGCAGCTTTTCCATTATAGCGCCGTCTCCAATATAAACCGGCAAGTTCATAAACGAGACTATTAGTTCATTTGTCATCACCTCTCTCGCCATTATCTTTGTGTCCTTCATCATGAAACCATCCATTAACCTCTCTTTTCCTTTTGCATCCCGCATCGTAACCTCATATTTCCTGTCTCCTTTTATTCTGCACCCCACAACCTCTCCGCACACTTCCTTAATTGATTTGAATAATTCCATCGTCGTTATTCTGTCTTCTCCCATCAATTCTACTACCACCGTTCGTTCTTTTCCATATTTTAACCCATCTTCAGGTCCATGTTTTGTCCGTTGTACATTGCCTTTGTCCTTGTCCATTCCCTTGTTCTTTGCCATGTTGTCCGTCATAATAAACCAAAATACGCAGCAAAACTCTCCCCCAAGCAGCAAAACTGCAAGGGGGGGAAGAACGAACCAAACTTAAAACTTATTCAACTGCAAAAAACAAGCTTATATTTCGAAAACTGTTGAAATATAACCAAAAAAAGCGCTCAAGAAAAACTCTTGCGCAAACACTCACTCACAGCTCTATCAACCGCACCTGTCTCACTTTCCTCACCGGAAGCGCGTACTCAGGCCGGTATGGTCGTAAGCAAGAAACTATCTCTTGGTGCACTATATAAAGTCAAAGTGAGTCTGATTAACAGATGTTGCATTTTCACCATTTAGATAAGCATCTTTGTGTCACTTAAAAAGTGGAAGAAATTGCATATACTGTAGCCATAATTTGTAGCACATATCGTTGGATGAAATACAAACTAACCTTGCTTACTTATTTCAAAGCGAGGGCACATATTTCAGCCTTGTGGGAAAAAACGGACAAAGAGTTAAAATTCCACAAGGCAGTGATGCTGATGAAATGATGCAAGAAAGCGTATAGCACCTGGTATTCCCAGGCGGTCTCCCATCCAAGTACTAACCAGGCCCGACCCTGCTTAGCTTCCGAGATCAGACGAGATCAGGCGTACTTTTTTTATATATATTTTTTATTATAAAAAAAGTTTCAATTATAATATTTTATAAAATGTACAATACACAAAAACCGAGACTAACATAGGCAGGTGAACAATTCACCCCCTATCAAATCAAAGAACTCAAATAAATAAAATACAACAAATACTAATAAAAACATAACATAAATTCTAATCTCACAAAACAGGCATGTTGAAATCAACTCCCGAACAACTATAAAAACCAAAAGGAAATTAACATACTAATACTTTCAAAAATATAAGTAATTCTTCCTCCATCCACCCTTGAAATCAACCCACTCACCTCCACAAAAGCTTCATCAAAACATTCCCTTCCATAACAATGAAACATATCTATATGCTTTTTAAACAATAGTACAAAAATATCCCACACCCTTACCCTCTTCCCCTCAAGAAAAAGCATAATTCCTCCTACAAACAATAGCATACCTCACAAAACTCAAAGCAACATTCAACAAAACAACATTAACCTGTTGCGTCGACCAAACCCGGATCCGGGATTCTATTTACAGACCTAAGCTCATTACCATAACGCAACGTTAACTATTCATGAAAATCGCAAATGAAATGAAATAAATATGCCATCTCTCAAGCTTAGCCTTTTGTAAACAACACTGTCATCTCAGATTTTCAAAATATGCTTCTCAACCATAGGAAAACAATAATTTGTGTAAAAGTGGCTAGCTAGCGTAGCATTTAGCGTTAGCATTAGCGTTAGCATCCAGCACGCAAGATTTCAACAAAAACATAAAAGCCTTCAAATAAAATCATTTACCTTTGAAGAACTTCGGATGTTTTCAATGAGGAGACTCTCAGTTAGATAGCAGATGCTCAGTTTTTCCAAAAAAGATTCTTTGTGTATTAGAAATAGCTCCGTTTTGTACATCACATTTGGCTACCAAAAAAAAAACGAAAATTCAGTCCTCAAAACGCGAACTTTTTTCCAAATTAACTCCATAATATCGACTGAAAACATGGCAAACGTTGTTTAGAATCAATCCTCAAAGTGTTTTTCACATATCTCTTCAATGATATATCGTTCGTGGAAGCATGGTTTCTCCCCTCAATCAAATGGAAAAGTACAAGCAGCTGGCGTTTGCGCACCGAATTCCACGCAGGACACCAGGCGGACACTTGGAAAATGTAGTCTCTTATGGTCAATCTTCCAATGATATGCCTACAAATACGTCACAATGCTGTAAACACCTTGGGGAAACGACAGAAAGTGTAGGCTCATTCCTTGCGCAATCACAGCCATATAAGGAGACAATGGAAAACAGAGCTTCAGAGATTCTGCTCATTTCCTGCTTGACTCATCATCTTGGTTTCGCCTGTAGAATGAGTTCTGGGGCACTTACAGACAATATATTTGCAGATTCTGAAACTTCAGAGTGTTTTCTTTCAAAAACTGTCAAGAATATGCATAGTCGAGCATCTTTTCGTGACAAAATATCGCGCTTAAAACGGGAACGTTTTTTATCCAAAAATGAAATAGCGCCCCTAGAGATCCAACAGGTTAACACCCTCGCATTTACCAGCCGCGCCAAATAACACCAATTAATTCCACACATATTTTTTTTAAATATCACCCTTCCAGTTTCTATATATCATTCCCTTTACCTTACAAAATAAATATTTTAACTCCTCACATTCCACAAACAAATGCAGTAAATTTTCCGGTGACTCATGACATAAGTTACATTCTCTTTTTATTTCCCTATTGATTTGATGTAAAACCACCTTTGTATATATACGATTATGCCTTATTTTAAAATCGTTACTTTCACATTCCATACTATTATATTTTACATTTAAAGTTTTCCATATTTTTTTACGTCCAAAGTTGGAAGAATTCCTTTCCAAACTTTCTCCGCAGCTGGCCTTTTCACATTTTTCTCTACCATTATTTTAATAGAATCTTTTCACTGGGATACTAGATAAATGAGCCTTCTCCTTACTGTTACCAATAAACAAATTAGGAAAGACAAATAAATATTCTCTAACAACTTCACTATTCATTAAATCCACCCATGTGCTTGGTATACTTTCTTTTATCTTCTCGTACATATTCTTCA
This sequence comes from Oncorhynchus clarkii lewisi, assembly GCF_045791955.1. Classification (NCBI taxonomy): domain Eukaryota; kingdom Metazoa; phylum Chordata; class Actinopteri; order Salmoniformes; family Salmonidae; genus Oncorhynchus; species Oncorhynchus clarkii. The sequence goes on along the minus strand of NC_092171.1, from coordinate 47,474,010 downwards.
CTGTTCCCCTACCCACCTCTACATCCCATTCATGGATAGTGTCAAAAATAGCTTCTTCAGGAAAAAAACCTGGAATTACCTCATATGTGTAGTCTTTTATCTGTCTAAGACCTGCACTCATGAATACTTCACTATTTAACACCTTTTCTTCGTACTTAATTTTCTCATTCAGAAAAACAGGGTGATTCATAATTAGGTCAATATGCCCACACTCATAATACACATTAGGCAACAACTCTGCCCATGCATTTAGCACTTCTTTATAAAAATCTGGTACCTTTTCACACATTTTCCTTTTAAGACCCATCAACAAACCATTATCTTCACATCCACCACTCTCATCCAAATAGACAAATATTTCTTTACTGTTTTTATCCTAATAGCTTTTCTTTTAACGTCAAAATCTACAAGTTTTAAACCTCCATCATAGTCTGCTATCAATGTTTTCTGCACAATTCTAACACCTTTACCATCCCATATAAAATTAGACACCACATTATTCAATTCATTTATAACCCACTCTGGCATGTCTAGAACTCCCAAAATATACACAAGTTTAGATGATACCAAAGCATTTACAACAATTACTTTACCTTTTAATTTTAATTTTCTATTTTTCCAGAAATTCAAAGTTAGCTTGATTTTATTGAGGATCCCCGTCCAAGTTATATCCCTTGCCTCTTTCTCCTCTACACCAATATTTACTCCCAGCACCTTCATAAAATCCTTAGCTACCTTAAATGGAATCTCACACTTATTTGCATTGATATCCCCAAAAAACATAATTTCCGTCTTCTCTATATTAACTTCAGCCCCCGATGCCTTACAGTAGATATCTATGATTTTCATAATGCTTTCAATGCTACCTACATCCTTCACAGTAAAAGTAGTGTCATCAGCGTACTGATGTATAACACTGACACCACCACCTGGGATTCCAACACCCCTCACCTCTTTGTCTCCAAGTATAAAACAGCTAAAGGTTCCGTAGAAACACTGTACAATAGAGCTGACAAAGGACAACCCTGCCTCCGTTACATTTAACACAACTTTTTGCTCCACTATACAACAATTAATCCAAGATACAAATTTTGGCCCAAAACCAAACCTCTCCAAAGTCTGTAGCAGAAAACTATGTTCCACTTTATCAAAAGCTTTCTTAAAATCTAAACTTAAAACTATACCACCTTCATTTTTCATTTGCTTAACAACATCTCTAATTGTACAAATTATATCTGCAACATCTCTTCCAGGTATTCCGTAGGCTTGTGTTGATGTAATAATACTCCCAATCACCTTTTTCATCCTATTAGCTAAAACTTTAGTCAGTATTTTATAATCTGAATTTAGAAGACTAATAGGTCTATAATTTTCTAACTTTAACCTACTGCCTCTATTTTTAAATAAGATGGTTAACATACCAATTGACAGACTCAGGGATTTCCTTATTCTCTTCCATATACTGGGTGCCAAAGTATCCACAAAAGCTTTATAGAATTCATTTGTTAAACCATCCAAACCTGGACTTTTATTTCCTTGAGTGTTCTCAATTGCTTCCTTGATTTCTATAATTGAAATCTCTTCATCACACATCCTTCTATCTGCCTGAGATACTTTGGCACTGATTTTCTACAACACTTTTGCAACACACACTTTGTCCACATCATTATTTTTATAAAGATTTCTGTAAAAGGATTCAACTGAATCTACGATGTCAACAAAATCATTTACCTTTACACCTTTTTCATTTTCCAATTCTAAAATATAACTCTTAAATTGCTTTCGTTTTTCAAGACTCAGAAAAAAGAAAAAAGGAAGTACATTTCTCTCCCTCCAAGGCGTACTGTGCCTTACTCCTAACAATAGCACCTAAACATTTCTTTTTTTCCTAAAACCCTAGCTCTGCATGGATTTTCAAATAGTTCTCAACATCATAGTCTGGATCAGCATCTGCCTTTTCAAGTTCACGTAACATCCTATTTCTAAGCATTTTTTCTTTCACCTTATCTACACGGTTACGATTTTTAGAGTACCTAATACCTAATACTTTTTTACTTTAACTTTCACTTCCTCCCACCATAAACACACATTCTCTTTTAACAGTACATTAGACATTTCATCCTCGATACATTCAACAATTTCCTTTATATAACTTTCCTCCTTTAACAGACTGGCATTTAAACACCAGACACCTCCCCCTCTCATCTCCACAGCAAAACCTATCTGAAATGACATTACTGCATGATCACTGTATGCTGTAAAATTATATGACATCTTCTGAACCTGCTGTATCACATCTTCTTTTACTAAACATAAATCAATTCTGCTTTGTTTTAGTTCATTTAACACCACCTGCCTTCTCAAAAACACTCTTCTATTTAAATTTTCAGCCCTCCATATATCTACAAGATTCCCATTTTTCACTAATTCCCATAAAGCATATCTAGACAAATCATGTTTGAAACTATCACATCTCGAGACATCCATTCTAGTACACTTCACGTTAAAATCTCCTACCAGTATACAATTTTCTGAACACAGTGATCTTAGGTTATTAAACATATCTCTCCTTTCTGATTCAATATTCGAAGCATAAACATTAATTAGACGAAAAATGACATTTTGCACTTCAAACTCAATAACAATAAGTCTGCCCTGATTATCTGCATATACCTGCTTGACATTTTGAACCACATCATTTTTTACCAAAATAGCTACTCCACATGTTGTTTCACTTCCGTGACTACAAAACATTAGCTCAGACCATTTGCTCTTAATCTCCAACATGTTGGAGTCTGTCCAATTAGTCTCTTGAAAACACCACGTCAGCTTTCACAGACACCAAAACCTGCTCCAATTTGTTCATATTTCTCAGACTGTTCCTATTTAGTGATGCAACTTTAATCATTGTTAATGTATGCAGAAATATAGTCAAAGACAAACATGTCATTTCAAAATAGACTTTTTCTTTTTACCAGATCCCATCACCTCCCAAGCTTTCGTCAATGATCTCTTATTTCTAGCAAACAGCTGAAAATCCTCACTCTCTATTTCTTCGTCCGACTCATGACTTGGACTTATGAGGGGAGCAACATTCAAGCCTTTTGTAAAATGCGCTTTAACCGTGCCATCAACTCCAGTGGACCCAGCCCTCTCCTTGGTGTCATTTTCACACAGGCTTAAAGCTGGTTCAGGCACCTGAGAAGTACCTTGCACCATCTCTACCTGTGTGTCTAATTCACCAATCCTGTGCTGCTGCTCCACCTTGTCAGCAGCAGAGACCAAGACTGCGTCTCGAGTACTGCCAGAAGGAATTGCATACTCTCCAAGCACATCTATAGCTGTCTCTGGAATCACCTGCGACACACTTTCCATATCACTCTCTTCCTCTCTCTCCATAGCCACACTCCCCTCATCTTCTTCAGTAATGAGGTCCATTGTTTGCAGAAATAAGACATCACTCCCCTTTTTACATTTACATCTGTCCTTAGGTCTGTCACACCTTCTACACATATCACCGATGTTCGAACATTCCCTGGCATAATGCCCTTGTTCACCACATTTATGACATATACATTCTGGACATTCTTTAAGTATGTGTCCCGGTTGAATACATAGTCTACATACCTTAACTTGGTTATCGTGGATCACTCGGAAATATTCAAATCCTTTGACTGTATTGAACTTTGTTGAGTAAGGCAATGATTGCACACTCTCCGTAAACTTCACCTTAAAAAATCTCGTCCCGTCCACAATGTCCGTTACTGGCCACATCCTCCTCTTGATTGGTGTTGTCGCGTTCACTTTCCATCCTTGTAATTTCTCATATATTTCATAATCCGTAATATATGCCGGCAAGTTCAAAAAGGACACCACAAGTTCATCGTTCCCCAGTTCTTTCGCCATGACTTGACAGCTCTTTATTTTTAGCCTGTCTATTAGTCTTTCTTTTCCCTTCGCATGCGACAAGGTTATTTCGTACTTATTTCTTTCGTTCTACATCCCGAAATCGTTCCACATACTTCTTTTATTCCTCTCAGCAATTCCATCGTTGTTATTTTTTCTTCACCAATAACTTCCACGTTCACCGTCAGTTCTTTCTCATATTTTCTTCTCCTCCTCTTCATTCAACGCTCTTTTTTCTTGGTTGTCCATTCTCATTGTTGTCGTTATTCTTGATGGCGAAGCCTTTGAATTCGTCCGGTTATTTTACGTAGAATCCCTCAAACCGCTCACGCCGTTGGGGCATAAAAACGCAAATATTTACAAAGAAAATAAACTACACTCCCCACACAAACTTCCAAACTAAAATTATATAAACCACCAAAAACAAAAACAATTTTCTCTCTCCAAATAATCAAACACCTGCTGCTCACTCACTTCCTGAAACTTCCAAAAAGGGGCATACTCAGGCCGGTTTGGTCGTCACCCTTGACAATTCACAAGCATGTAACTCACATTGTCATTGAGACCCAAAATGTACTTCATAGCTAGTGACCCATGACCTTGGAGTTATTAGCACCATGACAAGAAACTGTCATGTAACAATGACAAGAAACTCTCATGTAACACTGATGTCACAATGTCAGATGAAAAAGTAAGACGTTACTTACTTTCAGAGAGCAGCGTATCACACACTCTAACCAACTGAGCTAACCGGCCGCTAGCTATTGGGCGCAATTTTTGAGATGCACCGAGCCTCTGGAAGTGCTGGAGCGCAAACAAACAAGTCCACCAACAGTATAGCCTGACAAGACTGGACCCTCTAGGTTGCTTCTTGCGTAAATTCCAAACGGCTGGGGAATTAGCTCAAATACTTTGCATGCGTGAGGTAGTGGGATCGATGCCCGCATGCACCAAAATCACATTGTTTTATGGATCCAAGAAAACTCCAGTTCACACTTCATGCAGCCTTGTCGTACGACAACCTACTGTCATGTAACAATGACAAGCAACTTTCCTGTAACACTGATGTCAAAATGTCAGATGAAAAAGCAAGACATTGCTTACTTTCAGAGGAGCAGCGTAGCATACAACATTGAGGCCCACAAACAAACCTGTGTATAGTTTCCTTGAAGCCAGAGCATAAAGAAAGAACAAATACAAATGCCAAAACCCAGGATCTAACCAGGGACCTTTAGATCTTCAGTCTAACGCTCTCCCAACTGAGCTATTTCGGCAATACACTAATTTATTTCTGTGGCACCCTTGACAATTCACATGCATGTGACTCACAATTTTGACACTCAAAATGTACATCACAGCCAGTACGGGGATCAAACCCATGACCTTGGCATTATTAGCACCAGACTCTAACCAACTGAGCTAACCGGCCATTTGTTATTTTGCTCAATTGTTGAAATGCACCGAGCCTCTGCAAGTGCTGGCACGTAAACAAACAAGTCCACCAACAGCATAGCCTGACAAGACTGGACCTTCTAGGTTGCTTCTTGCGGAAATTCCAAACGGCTGGGGAATTAGCTCAAATGCTTTGCATGCGTGAGGTAGTGGGAAATTCCAAACGGCTGGGGAATTAGCTCAAATGCTTTGCATGCGTGAGGTAGTGGGATCGATGCCTGCGTTCTCCAAAAGCAAATTCTTTCATGGATCCAAGAAAACTCCTGTTCATACTTCATGCAGCCTTGTCTTACGACAACCTACTTTCATGTAAACAATGACAAGAAACTGTCATGGAACAATGACAAGAAACTCTCATGTAACACTGATGTCACAATGTCAGATGAAAAAACAAGACATTACTTACTTTCAGAGAGCAGCGTATCACACACGCTAACCAACTGAGCTAACCGGCCGCTGGCTACAGAGCACAGTTGTTGAGATGCACCGAGCCTCTGCAAGTGCTGGAGCGCAAACTAACAAGTCCACCACGACAAGACTGGACACTCTTGGTTGCTCCTTGTGGCAATTCCAAACAGCTGGGGAATTTGATCAATTGGTATTGTGTTTGCTTAGCATGCTATAGGTAGTGGGATCGATGCCCGCATTCCCCAAAAACACATGTATTTGTGGGTCCAAGAAAGCTCCAGTTCACACTTCATGCACCCTTGTCGTTCGACAACCTACTGTCATGTAACAATGACGTCAAAATGTCAGATGAAAAAGCAAGACATTACTTACTTTCAGAGGAGCAGCGTAGCACACACCATTGAGGCCCACAAACAAAGCTGTGTATAGTTTCCTTGAAGCCAGAGCATAAAGAAAGAACAAATACAATACCGAAACCCAGGATCAAATCAGGGACCTTTAGATCTTCAGTCTAACGGTCTCCCAACTGAGCTATTTCGGGAATTCACTAAAATGTATTCTGTGGCACCCTTTACAATTCACATGCATGTGACTCACAATTTTGACACTCATAATGTACATCATTGCCATTACGGGGATCGAACCCATGACCTTGGCGTTATTAGCGCCACACTCTAACCAACTGAGCTAACCGGCCACTTGCTATTGTGCTCAATTGTTGTAAGGGAATACCCCCCTGAAATGGACAAAAATGAATGGCAACATATTAGGTATGTAAGGGCTATCAATGAGTATGCTGAACTATTCAACACGCAACAGACCGAAGAGAAATGCACACTAGCATTTTTCATAGCGAATAGCGAAGAGAAAGGGGAGCAGGCGAGGAGGAGTGAGGATCGGAGCAGGCAGAGAGACAGTCAACCGTGCGCATAGGGTATACCAGTGGTTCCTAACTTTTTTGGTTACTGTACCACCAACCGAATTTAGCCTTGCCCAGAGTACCCCCCCATGTGCATTTTACCAGTAAGCCTATGATCTCAAGTACCCCCTGTGGTTAGACCAAGAACCCTCAGGGGTCCTAGTACCCCTGGTTGGGAACCACTGGGCTATACTGTATGTTCCCCTCTCACCGGGCTCGAATATGACTCTCACATTATTAACTCATGTAGAGTATCTCAACAGCATGGGATGTTAGGTGAGAAGGACATCTCCAATAAGAATCCCTATTGTAAACTGTCTAGGGTGATGACAATAGGGTATTAACTAGAGGTCGGCCGATTAATTAGGGCCGATTTCAAGTTTTCATAACAATCGGAAATCGGTAAATTTGGGCGCCGATTTTGCACCCTTTCCCTTTACCTATTGCAGATTCAGTCTTCCCAGCCTGGTACAGGTCTACAATTTTGTTTCTGGTGTCCTTTGACAGCTCTATGGTCTTGGCCATAGTGGAGTTTGGAGTGTGACTGTTTGAGGTTGTGGACAGGTGTCTTTTATACTGATAACAAGTTCAAACAGGTGCCATTAATACAGGTAACGAGTGGAGGACAGAGGAGCCTCTTAAAGAAGAAGTTACAGGTCTGTGAGAGCCCAAAATCTTGCTTGTTTGTAGGTGACCAAATACTTATTTTCCACCATAATTTGCAAATAAATTCATAAAAAATCCTACAATGTGATTTTCTGGATTTTTTTCTCTCATTTGTCTGTCACAGTTGAAGTGACAGAAGTGTAATGATGAAAATTACAGGCCTCTCTCATCTTTTTAAGTGGGAGAACTTGCACAACTGGTGGCTGACTAAATACTTTTTTGCCCCACTGTATATATATATATATACATACATACATTTTTAATCGGTATCGGTGTTTTTGTGTCCTCCAATAATCGGTATCGGCGTAGAAAAATCATATTCGTTCGACCTCTAGTATTAACTTCAGATGAAATGATTATGAGTTTCTGTTATTGTATCAGGACAGGCTATCCCATGAATTAAATTGAAACAGTAAATGACTCCACCAAGGCAACATACATAAGGTTCAATATGTGAATTATTACATTTTCATAGCACAACATCAAAAATATATAAAAATAATAAACCCCAATGAGTCGTGCACAACCCATGTCCAAATTATTTCAAGCTTATTAACCCGTTGGAGCTTAAAAAAATCAGACAACACACAAAGTCCAGAAGCACCTCTCGTTGTGATTACTCACTACTTGTAGATATTCCTTCAGCGAAGTATGGCAGTTCCTTGCAGGTTTCCTCACAACATCCACAGCAAGCACCACTATCAATGCAGACAGTACTCCTTAGCCGTAACCGATATCCCATGGGAAAATGAACTCGTTAAGCTTTCCCAACCAATTATCTCTCGGTGTTACACAATGCTAGGCTAACCTCAAGGCTGTCAAATACCTCCACGATGAGACGGCAGCTTCAGTCTTTACTAAGTCTTAACAAACTTATAACAACTCTCTTATCAAATTAAATCGGTATTTCCATTCATGTCTTAGTAGGTATGGGTTTTGTTCTCGCTTTGTTGTAATGTAAAACGTCCATCTTTTCTCAACGTCTCTTTCCCTCTTTTTTCCCCAACCTCCCATTAACCAGGTCCACTCTCCCATTGGCCACAGCTTAATTAACAAGCAACCTTATTGGTTAAAACTTTAACTTCAAATCAAACCCAACCATTCACTTACACATTAAATAAATATTTATTCAAAAATAAATGCATTAACAACATTACAATTTAGGAGCAATTCAATCATCTTTTAAATATAATGCCAACTAATTATAACAAATAAACTCAATATTTGGTTTCAACAAGAATATACTCAATACCTAGTTCAAAATCTATTGTTGGCTAAATCTGGAGAAATTACGGACCATGTAAAAAACTGTTGGTCACTAAATCCGGCTAGAAGGACCAAGTAAAAAATGGTTGGCTGGAATGCCCTCACCCGTCTGAGCGGTCGGCTGTGAATGCCTTCACCCACTATATACAGTAGCGACCCGCACAGACAGCTGTATTTTATGTGCTAGGCTATTAGTTGGTTGTGTTGTACTTACCAGTACCCAGTGTTCGCGGGGTCCGACATGCCAATCAACCTGCTATCTGCCAATCACGGATAATTCCTGGAATGTTCTGATGCCAGGCACCCTGGTGGTTGGCGGAGTGGCGTGGAGGGGGGTTGGGCAGGGGGATGGAGCATTGGAAGTTTCCTATAGGGGAAATATACCGTTGAAGTCGGAAGTGTTGATGATTAGTTACAGGAGAAACGAGACCAGATGAGACTCTGGACAAGGCGGATACGGTATATTAAAGGCCGTTTATTCAAGCGTAATGATATCTGGCAAAACGTGCTGCACGGCCCCCATTCGTCCAGCTCTTAGGGAACTATCGGAAGAAGAGAGCTAAAAACATATTGTGCAGTTCATTTTATGCATTGAAATGACGTAGGTAGATTCTGGTAGTCCTGGCTTCTGGTAGATTGCTTGTAGGTGATAGACAGTCCTCTCCAGCCTGGTGTCAGTATCCCATTGGTTCTCGACAGAGTTCTTTGTCTTTGGAGCCCCTCCCGAAGGGTTTAGAGTGTGTGCGTGTATTTATGGGTTTCAGTGTGTACGTTATCTTAGTCAGCCACCAGTGCGGGGGGATTCCAGTGCAGTTAGTATATACAGAAAACAGAGAGAGGGGGAAGGTATAACACAGAGTGCAAGCCAAATTTGCATGGTTAGGCCACAGGCAGACAACAGTCAGTGAATGCGTTATTACATGTGTTAATATGTTATTACAAATCCCCCTCTTCACCTCTAAATAGTAAGAAAAATAGAACAGGAAAATTGTAGTCCCCCTCTTCACGTCTCCAAAGAGAAAACTACTCATATATACATGTTTCAAACTCCACCGGAGGATCCTCCTGTTGTAGGAGGGGGAGCATCAGTGCAGGGTCATTATTTGGTGTAATAGCAGAAGTAATAACTCGAGAAAGCAGGGAGCGGGCACATGGGATGCAACAACAGCCACAGAGGGTTAATATTGCAACAAACACAGAGATAGAGACCAGAATAGAAGAGACCAGGACCTTATATTTACCAAATGCATCCATCCAGGAGTCCCACGTGCTGGTATCAACCCCAGAGTGGGATTTCATTTTACCATTCAGGGTACGCAGGCCTTCTAACGCAACAGTGAGACTGCCACCAGAGGCTGTGTTATTGGGGATAAATGTGCAACATTGCTCCCCAAACATAAAACATATCCCACCCTTCTCAGCCAGCAACATGTCAACGGCAATGCGATTTTGAAAAGCCATAAGGGAGGTGGCAGCCAGTTGACCATGTACGGCCTCAAAACCTTGTTGAGTCCAGTTACCTAATTTTTGGACATTGAAATGTGTATAGTTAATGCGGTCAACATTTTTATTCACAGTGCACCACCAGCAGAGAGATGATTCAAAACCTGCGGCGACCTGGTCCACCAGCTTGTACTCATCAGGGACCCCCCTAGGAACACCTATAGCATCAATATACGTGGGATCCCCAACAGTCAGGGCTGCTTTCCGCTTGGTTCTGGTAGGCAGAAACTGTGGGTCCACAGCCTGTATCCGGGTCACCAAATCACCCACACCTATAGGGTAAACAGAGATAGGCAGCAGAAGTGTTACAAGCGCACAAGTACCCGTAGCATTATTGGGAGTTCTGTCAAAAAACCGAGGTCCCCCACACCACCACCAGATGTCAGCCCTGATCACTGGCTTAAAACCACCAACTACTACGATAGTATTTGTACACCAACCCACAGGGAGCAAACCTAACTGTATTACACCCCCTGTCATGTTAATACAGGAGAATTCGGCCCAGGCAACATCAGAGGAAAATACTGGTGCCCTGACCGTAGCGGGGACAACAGGGTAAACTGCATCCCACAAGGAGCAATTACCAGTCGGATTGTCTTTGTCCATAAGGGGCATTAAACATCCGATCTCGACAGTGGCCGGGACAATGCGGAGCAATGGTCTGGCACCCATGCAAACTACGCAACTAGTGGGGGTTGTATTGGCTGCTTGTTCGGTCAATAATAACCAATTGTTAGACAAACCTGAAACACCTGTAGCAACCCGAATGTTCTCATCCGGGGTAGGGGTAGTGACCACTAAAACAGCAGAACCCCACCCATCCCTGTGCTGGGGTAGGGTATGTGGCTTTGCCATACTGTCACACACCGTCACAGAAGTAGGCTGTGGTTGTGGCGTAAAACAGATATATAGTGTGAAATAGACTTCAGTCCTTTTGATATCTACATATGGGGCCAACGTAAAAACCTGGCAACCCATAGTGGTCCCAGGTCGTACAATCAGCTTTAGTTAAAAACCAGTGCGTGAAAGTGTAAGCCGTTTGCGGCAGGCAAGGACAACCCGTCCCTTGGAATAGCTGGACCAGTCATATCCTGTTTCCGCCACCAAGTTTTTCCAAGACCACTCACCATATCCCCCTTTGGTTATATACCAGTTAAAACTGGAATAGGTCCAGGCAGGTAGCCCCAGACTATTTCGCGCATTACCCAAAAGGCTCCAAGGCAGGTAAGCGGTGGTGGTGGCATTGAAAGGCAAACACAAGGTGGTGCTCTTCAACTCCTGGGGGGTGCACTTAGTGACCCCCACCTCACGCCTAGAAACGGTATGGTCTTGTGGTAGATAAGAGGGAAAAGAGAGAGAGTTAGTTTCACCTGGCAGAGTAGAATTCAGTGTGTGAATCTGTAGTGGGTGCATCTGTTGGTCTATAAGCCATGTGAGTGTGCATACAGTGACTCCTCCTATGAGAAGAAAAATAACAAACAGGGGTCCGGAGATCCCCAACCGTTCCCAAGGAGTACGGTGTGACTTAGTCAGTGAATATGGGGCTGAACCTCCCATTTTCCCTGGCTAAATAGATGTAGAATTTGGGACCGAATGTACACTTCTGTCAGTGTGCGGGAAGGGGTTGGAGCTGGTGTACAATGTGTGAGGTGGTGCCAAGGTGCGCCCAATTTACCTTTGACCTGGACTGAGTGTGAAGTAACCTCCTTCACTTCGTACGGACCAGTCCACCTGGGTTCCAGCCACTTTCTCTTGTGGACCTTTACCCTTACCCAGTCTCCAACTTTTACCTTCAGTGGTGGCGTGTCCCCCGGCAGCTCCCCCTCCTGGACCTTGTGAACCTGGGTAGAGAGTGCTGCAGAGAGAACCGTCAGTTTTTTCACATAATTAGACATTACAATTTATTGCACATCAAGGGCGGGCATATGACCTCCCTCCCTTGGTGGGCCAGGCATGACTCTACCAGTCATTATCTCATGAGGAGAGAGATGGGTGCCTGACCCTGGTGAGGCTCTCATGGCCATCAACGCCAGGGGCAGGGCTTCGACCCATTTCAACTTCGACCCGGGACATACGTTTGACTTGCGCGTTCCATGAGACCTTGGGATTGTGGCCTATAACTGATTTCGCATCCTCCCCCGCCGTTGGAATTGCCTCTACCCATTTGGAAAACCTATCCACCATCACTAATAGGTATTGTTTCCCATTAACCACATCATTCGTCCCCATGTCAGTGTAATCTATGCTAATATCCTGAAATCATGCATTAGGTACTGGGTATGAGCCCATTGGTGTTCGATATGGTTTCTTTGGGTTGTGTCTGTCACAAACATTGCATTCATCACAAAATAAATCATCGTCATAAAATAAGTCAGTCATATTTTTTATGTGAGGGTGCCACCAGATGTGCGAGGCCTTTTGGAGGGTCTTTAGTTTGCCTTAGTGTGTGGGGCCATGTGCTTCTCATAAAAGTTCTGGGTCCATCAGTGTGGACTGCTTCATGGGCATAGGCTGAGTCTCTATAGATATTCAGTCTTTCCTTTTCCTCTGATGAGGGCCTGCGTCAATCCGATGATTTCAGCTAATTGGGCCGATGCTGGTTGAGGGATGATGGCTGATTGAAGGGTGACATCACGAGGTGAGCTGTTTTTTTTCAATAGCTTTTGCTACTGCAGCAACGTATCTGGAGCATGTTGTCTGTCCTACCTCAATGTGGTCAAGTTTGGAAGAGTAGTACATCAAGACCCTTCTCTCCCCCTCTTGTTTCTGGAATAGGACGGATGAGGTGAATCCTTCCCTTTCAGAAACATCCAAATGGAACTTGTTCTTGTAGTCAGGTGCAGTCAGAGCTGCTGCTGCTGATAGATCTGTTTTCAGGAGTGCTATGGCTGTTGATGCTTCAGCTGTCCAGGCCAGGGGTGCATGGAGGTTCCTTGATCGTAGGATGACCGGTGCTGCCACCCCCTCTGGGCCACACACAATGGTACAACACCTGATAGGTGAGGTCAGGTGCATCATGTCTTCGTCCCAGTCTGCAGTGTAGAGGCAGTCATCAGTTTCTGTTGCATTGAGTGTGCAATGGATCTCAGCTTGGGGAGTCTTATATGGGTGCAGAGTGTAGATTTGAGCTTTCAGTTGGTTGAACTTAAACTGGATGTGAGGGGTGGCAGGCCCTGTGGGTAGGCATTTTAGCCAGTACACTTCTGGGGTTTCAGACAGTGTGGGCATCTTTTATGGCCAGGGCATGGTGTTCCCTGCCATACCTTGAAACTGTGGTTGGTTGTAATCTTGCTGTTGCTGCTGCATGTGGCTGGGTCCTGGGTGGTTGTATTGTAGAGGAGGGGGTCCTCTTCTTCCTCCTCCTCATCCTGTGTTCGTGGCTTTGGCTAGTAGTGTTTTCATTGCAGTTGGTGTAGCCATGTAGCGGCTCCTCCATGTAGGCTGGGCATCTGTGCCATCAATGTGGTCTTCCAAGGCTGGTACTCAACGAAGCGTGGATCAGCTGCTGGGCGTAGGGGAAGTTGGTAGGCCCCTTCCTGCTCCTTTCAGTGCTTGTGTCAAGCCTATGATTTCAGCTAATTGTCTGTGTTTGGAGTAGAGGAGAACTGAATAAGATCGTGGCCTCTCTTTAGGAGGCCCGGTTGAGATCCACCTTCCCTTCCTTGTGGGTAGTTCGGCAGGGACCCACCTGGGCCTTGTAATGCTGTGGGGCTTGAGCAATCGGGCCTTTCTTCACAGACGAGGAGGCCTTCTTGAATCCCCACAGTCATGTTCCCTTTTAGCTGTCCTCCCTGCACCATGAAGACCGGGGCCTGTATGGCAGCTGGTGTGGTGTGGGTTTTAAATGGGTTGTGTGGGTGGTGCGCTAATGGATTTTGTGAATAGGGAGGTGGCACTGCAGTCTTCTCTTCCTGTGGCAGTGGCGGGTATAGAGAGAGCGGGGCCGATGGGGTGGTCACGGTGGGCGGTGGTGTTTTGTGGTTGTTGATTGTGCCTTTGCTGACGTCATCTGAGGCCCCAGCAAGCACACCCATCATATCAGGTTTATTTTGTGGGCGTGTCCTTTTTGTCTCCTCTATTGCCCATGTCCCTATTCTCAGCTCCGCCTCCGCTCTCTCTCTATCCTTCGTTCCCTTTTTCTTGAAAAAAAATGGCTGCTATTCTTTTCTGCCTCACTCTCTCTCCAGTGCCTGACTGCCTCCTCTAATTCTCTTTCCATAGTGCTGAGTTGTTCCCTGGATGGGGCAACTCCACCAATGTAACCTGCCTGGGTCCATCTCAGCCTAATTCCCCCCCCATATCTTCTTTATTGATTTATATTCCTGTTTTCCTCCTGCCCTTTCCTGTATTCTCTGATCTAAATATTCATTGAATTTGAGTTTGGGAACGGTAATTGAGGCCATATTGACGATTCACTATGTCTGGGTCGGATAAAAAATTATGTAAAACAATTAAAAACAACTAAATGTTGCACATTGCACTATGGCCCTCCGCAACTATGTGCACTTAGCCCGTCACTTGGTCGAAACCAGCGATGTATCCCTGGTGCCCACACAGACTTATCTCTCGTGTCTCACCCTCGTGCACACAGAGTTTTGTAGAATTGCTGTACTATAATATCGCAAAGGGATATTCGCGAGATAATTATGCGTCTAGGGTATTTTACTGGAGTAATTTTACAGGTTCACACATTTCTACTGCCTGGCGAAATGTTAGTGTCCCAAACGCCTACTTTTGGGTCAATGTCAATGCATTCAGATGCCTTCTATAATATTTGTCAAATTAATTCTAGGCAACCCCAACAGCACAAAGAGAACAGAAATCAATTCGTTACACGGCACGGCGGCCGCACAGCCCCGCCCAAACTTTTGACTCGGCGGTCAAATTTAGAGCCGGTGGTCAGTATCCCTCGGTCTCATGGAACGGTGAATCAGTGACATTAATCTGGAGAGATCAGGTTTAATTCCTTCACTCCTAGTCCAATTATTTAGCTTATTAACTGTTGCTCCTAGTGGGATGCTACTCCACTAGTTACAGTCTTAAATATACGTCTCGATCAATTAACAAAACATTTCATCATCTCATTCATATTTCATTTCACTGAGTTATCGAATCCCTCACCGTAACACCTAAACGATTGCTAAATCGAAAATTGCCAGACTATCTGGACCCGATTAAAACAGTGCATCACATTCCATCAAATTCTGTTATCAAATCCTTCACCGTAACACCTAGTCGATTTACATATCAACTACTGCCAGCCTATTTGGATTAAATTTTAAACAATATATCACATCATATCACATTCTGTCCTCCAATTCCTCACCACGACACCCAGTAATTTTATTACTGTTGCTGGACTATTTGAATCAGATTTGAACAATATATTTACACAGATATCATTATGCAAATGCCTTTGGTTATCGGAACAATTTTCATAAATTTAACGGCAATTCATACTCACGCACTCAGTACTTCTGACCATAATTTGGATATTGAGTTGAATCCCCGATGGCTCCTGTAGACAGGTCGCCCGTCCTTCTAGAATCTGTCGTCAACTTGTCTTTTCTCTCATCAAATCTATGGACCGAATTCATGGATTTCTACCATCCTCTAGCTACCAATTTGTCAATGATTAGTTATTGGAGAAACAAGACCAAGATGAGACTCTGGACAAGGCGGATACGGTATATTTGAGGCTTTTAATCAAGCATAGTGATAGCTGGCAAACGTGCAGCACGGCTCCTATCGTCCACTCTTAGGGAGCTTTCGGAAAAAGAGGGCGTAACACATATTTGGGCAGTACATTTATACATTGAAATGACGTAGGTAGATTCTAGTAGTCCTGGCTCCTGGTTGGTTGTTCGTAGGTGATAGACAGTCCTCTCCAGCCTGTTGTCAGTATCCCATTGGTTCTTGACAGAGTTCTTTGTCTTTGTAGCCCATCCCAAAGGGTTTTGAGCAGTGTATATTCATGGGTTATCAGTGTGTTTAACAACAGTCAGTGAATGCGTCATTACATGTTTTAATATGTTATTACAACACTGTCCATACTTGTATTAAGAATTGCTGCTATCATTTCATTGTAGATTCAATGGAGTGGTGTATATAAAAAGTACATTGTATTAATATTGCATTTTACCTGCAAATAAAATGGGATGGAAGCTCAGAGGGGGAGTGCATGCTATGGTTCAATCCCAAGGTTCTCCACTGAGTTTATCTGTGTGCCAAATTCACATTACACAACTACTACTTTCCAGAATGTTGATAAATATTTTGCAGCGTAGATTGGCATGGTGGCCAAGTGGCAAGGTGTCGGTCTTGTAAACCGAAGATCATGGGTTCAAATCCCATCTGTGCCTTGCTGAAAATTAACTGGTACCATGGAGAGGTTCTTTAACAGGAGGAATTTGAAGAAAAGGCAAGTTGTCTCAATATGGCAACCCTGCTAATATATTGTAAGGGGATGTGTCTCTACGTTAGAGCTAATACTTGAAGTGTATGTGGTCTGAAGTTAATCCACAACTTCTCTGATGAGTATATTTAGTTGTTAAATTAGCATTTGCACAACTCCCACTTTCCAGAATGTTGACATTTTAATAAGGAAATAGATGTGCTAAGTCATCTGTTTTTGTAAACTGAAGCACGTGGGTTCAATCCTTGTTTGACGTTTATGGAAGCTAGCTGATATTATGAAAATGTACTTTCATTAGAACAGTGTAAAGAAAAGGTCAATTGCGTCCAGACTGCAAATGAATCGCACATGCGGGAAGCTGCCGCTGGCTGATCCCGCCCTGGCTTACACAAAAAAAAAACACAATTAACCTGATTTAGAGCCAGACTAGTTACCGTAATTTTCTCACATTGCCATTGCCATTTTTTTCTATTGTCTCTTTTTGGTCCATTTAGATTGCTAATGTCGATTGTATACCATTTCTTTTTTCTAAATGTTAAGGTTAAAAATGTCAAATGTTTTAGGCTCCTAAGTGGACCATAAGGTTAAAAACCAAAACAAATTAAGAAAACTAAACTGAAAAACTAAAAACAAAGAATAAAATAAAAAGGTCATGAAAAACTAAGTAGCTCCGCTCCGCCAGTATGTCTCTTTTGGTTCACTTTTGCCGGTCTCAAGCCAGCCGGGTAAAGGACGAGGGTTGGAATTGTATCATAAAAAAACAAGGATCGACAGAAGAAAGTTCATTTGTAGTTCCAAACATATTTAGGGAGTTTTTTACTCACTTTTTGTCTCTCCCACAATGTTATTCCTCACTCCTACAGTGTCCTTCACATTTACATGCACATTGCCAATTCTGCAAATTAGGTGATGACATGTTTTAGCAACTTCTAGCGACTTTTAGGACAGCCAATAGCTACTTTCCTTACTGAGGTGTTGGCAACACTGCTGACTTTAAACATCGGCTATCTGAGCAGCTAACTGATCGCTGCAGCTGTACATAGCCCATCTGTAAATAGCCCACCCAATCTACCTACCTCATCCCCATATTGTTTTAATTTACATTCTGCTCTTTGCACACCAGTATTTCTACTTGCACATCATCATTTGCTCATCTATCACTCCAGTGTTCATTTGCTAAATTGTAATTACTTCGCTACTATGGCCTATTTATTGCCCTACCTCCATTTGAACGCACTGTATATAGACTTTCTTTTTTTTTTTCTATTGTGTTATTGACTGTACTCTTTATTATTCCATCTGTAACTCTGTGTTGTTGTTTGTGTTGCGCTGCTTTCCTTTATCTTGGCTAGGTCGCAGTTGTAAATGAAAACTTGTTCTCAACTAGCTTACCTGGTTATATAAAGGTGAAATTAAAAAAAACAAGAACAATTTTTCTTTTTCCCAGAAAGGGGATGTAGCTCAGTGGTAGAGCGCATGCTTCGCATGTATGAGGTCCTGGGTTCAATCCCCAGCTTCTCCATTGAAACCTTTGCAATGGCCCATCTCCTACTTTCCAGAATGTTGAAATTCTCAGCAGGAAACAGAAGTGGTTGCCAACTTCAATTGCATCATTTTCAAAAACTGAAGTTCATGGGTTCGATGACTGTCCATACTTGTATTAAGAATTGCTGCTATCATTTCATTGTAGATTCAATGGAGTGGTGTATATAAAAAGTACATTGTATTAATATTGCATTTTACCTGCAAATAAAATGGGATGGAAGCTCAGAGGGGGAGTGCATGCTATTTATGCATGAGGTCCTTGGTTCAATCCCAAGGTTCTCCACTGAGTTTATTTGTGTGCCAAATTCACATTACACAACTACTACTTTCCAGAATGTTGATAAATATTTTGCAGCATAGATTGGCATGGTGGCCAAGTGGCAAGGCGTCGGTCTTGTAAACCGAAGATCATGGGTTCAAATCCCATCTGTGCCTTACTGAAAATTAGCTAGTACGTTTGGAGAGGTTCTTTAACTGGAGGAATTTGAAGAAAAGGCAAGTTGTCTCAATATGGCAACCCTGCTAATATATTGTAAGGGGATGTGTCTCTACGTTAGAGCTAATACTTGAAGTGTATGTGGTCTGAAGTTAATCCACAACTTCTCTGATGAGTATATTTAGTTGTTAAATTAGCATTTGCACAACTCCCACTTTCCAGAATGTTGACATTTTAATAAGGAAATAGATGTGCTAAGTCATCTGTTTTTGTAAACTGAAGCACGTGGGTTCAATCCTTGTTTGACGTTTATGGAAGCTAGCTGATATTATGAAAATGTACTTTCATTAGAACAGTGTAAAGAAAAGGTCAATTGCGTCCAGACTGCAAATGAATCGCACATGCGGGAAGCTGTCGCTGGCTGATCCCGCCCTGGCTTACACAAAAAAAAAACACAATTAACCTGATTTAGAGCCAGACTAGTTACCGTAATTTTCAAAAATTGCCATTTTTTTCTATTGTCTCTTTTTGGTCCATTTAGATTGCTAATGTCGATTGTATACCCTTTCTTTTTTCTAAATGTTAAGGTTAAAAATGTCAAATGTTTTAGGCTCCTAAGTGGACCATAAGGTTAAAAACCAAAACAAATTAAGAAAACTAAACTGAAAAACTAAAAACAAAGAATAAAATAAAAAGGTCATGAAAAACTAAGTAGCTCCGCTCCGCCAGTATGTCTCTTTTTGTTCACTTTTGCCGGTCTCAAGCCAGCCGGGTAAAGGACGAGGGTTGGAATTGTATCATAAAAAAACAAGGATCGACAGAAGAAAGCTCATTTGTAGTTCCAAACATATTTAGGGAGTTTTTTACTCACTTTTTGTCTCTCCCACAATGTTATTCCTCACTCCTACAGTGTCCTTCACATTTACATGCACATTGCCAATTCTGCAAATTAGGTGATGACATGTTTTAGCAACTTCTAGCGACTTTTAGGACAGCCAATAGCTACTTTCCTTACTGAGGTGTTGGCAACACTGCTGACTTTAAACATCGGCTATCTGAGCAGCTAACTGATCGCTGCAGCTGTACATAGCCCATCTGTAAATAGCCCACCCAATCTACCTACCTCATCCCCATATTGTTTTAATTTACATTCTGCTCTTTGCACACCAGTATTTCTACTTGCACATCATCATTTGCTCATCTATCACTCCAGTGTTCATTTGCTAAATTGTAATTACTTCGCTACTATGGCCTATTTATTGCCCTACCTCCATTTGCACGCACTGTATATAGACTTTCTTTTTTTTCTTCTATTGTGTTATTGACTGTACTCTTTATTATTCCATCTGTAACTCTGTGTTGTTGTTTGTGTTGCGCTGCTTTCCTTTATCTTGGCTAGGTCGCAGTTGTAAATGAAAACTTGTTCTCAACTAGCTTACCTGGTTATATAAAGGTGAAATTAAAAAAAACAAGAACAATTTTTTATTTTTCCCAGAAAGGGGATGTAGCTCAGTGGTAGAGCGCATGCTTCGCATGTATGAGGTCCTGGGTTCAATCCCCAGCTACTCCATTGAAACCTTTGCAATGGCCCATCTCCTACTTTCCAGAATGTTGAAATTCTCAGCAGGAAACAGAAGTGGTTGCCAACTTCAATTGCATTATTTTCAAAAACTGAAGTTCATGGGTTCGATGACTGGTCCATACTTGTATTAAGAATTGCTGCTATCATTTCATTGTAGATTCAATGGAGTGGTGTATATAAAAAGTACATTGTATTAATATTGTATTTTACCTGCAAATAAAATGGGATGGAAGCTCAGAGGGGGAGTGCATGCTATTTATGCATGAGGTCCTGCGTTCAATCCCCAGCTTCTCCATTGAAACTTTGGCAACGGCCCATCTCCTACTTTCCGGGATGGAAGCTCAGAGGGGGAGTGCATGCTATTTATGCGTGAGGTCCTTGGTTCAATCCCAAGGTTCTCCACTGAGTTTATTTCTGTGCCAAATTCACATTACACAACTACTACTTTCCAGAATGTTGATAAATATTTTGCAGCATAGATTGGCATGGTGGCCAAGTGGCAAGGCGTCGGTCTTGTAAACTGAAGATCATGGGTTCAAATCCCATCTGTGCCTTACTGAAAATTAGCTGTTACCATGGAGAGCTTCTTTAACTGGAGGAATTTGAAGAAAAGGCAAGTTGTCTCAATATGGCAACCCTGCTAATATATTGTAAGGGGATGTGTCTCTACGGTAGAGCTAATACTTGAAGTGTATGCGGTCTGAAGTTAATCCACAACTTCTCTGATGAGTATATATAGTTGTTAAATTAGCATTTGCACAACTCCCACTTTCCAGAATGTTGACATTTTAATAAGGAAATAGATGTGCTAAGTCATCTGTTTTTGTAAACTGAAGCACGTGGGTTCAATCCTTGTTTGACGTTTATGGAAGCTAGCTGATATTATGAAAATGTACTTTCATTAGAACAGTGTAAAGAAAAGGTCAATTGCGTCCAGACTGCAAATGAATCGCACATGCGGGAAGCTGCCGCTGGCTGATCCCGCCCTGGCTTACACAAAAAAAAACACAATTAACCTGATTTAGAGCCAGACTAGTTACCGTAATTTTCTCACATTGCCATTGCCATTTTTTTCTATTGTCTCTTTTTGGTCCATTTAGATTGCTAATGTCGATTGTATACCATTTCTTTTTTCTAAATGTTAAGGTTAAAAATGTCAAATGTTTTAGGCTCCTAAGTGGACCATAAGGTTAAAAACCAAAACAAATTAAGAAAACTAAACTGAAAAACTAAAAACAAAGAATAAAATAAAAAGGTCATGAAAAACTAAGTAGCTCCGCTCCGCCAGTATGTCTCTTTTGGTTCACTTTTGCCGGTCTCAAGCCAGCCGGGTAAAGGACGAGGGTTGGAATTGTATCATAAAAAAACAAGGATCGACAGAAGAAAGTTCATTTGTAGTTCCAAACATATTTAGGGAGTTTTTTACTCACTTTTTGTCTCTCCCACAATGTTATTCCTCACTCCTACAGTGTCCTTCACATTTACATGCACATTGCCAATTCTGCAAATGAGGTGATGACATGTTTTAGCAACTTCTAGCGACTTTTAGGACAGCCAATAGCTACTTTCCTTACTGAGGTGTTGGCAACACTGCTGACTTTAAACATCGGCTATCTGAGCAGCTAACTGATCGCTGCAGCTGTACATAGCCCATCTGTAAATAGCCCACCCAATCTACCTACCTCATCCCCATATTGTTTTAATTTACATTCTGCTCTTTGCACACCAGTATTTCTACTTGCACATCCTCATTTGCTCATCTATCACTCCAGTGTTCATTTGCTAAATTGTAATTACTTCGCTACTATGGCCTATTTATTGCCCTACCTCCATTTGCACGCACTGTATATAGACTTTCTTTTTTTTCTTCTATTGTGTTATTGACTGTACTCTTTATTATTCCATCTGTAACTCTGTGTTGTTGTTTGTGTTGCGCTGCTTTCCTTTATCTTGGCTAGGTCGCAGTTGTAAATGAAAACTTGTTCTCAACTAGCTTACCTGGTTATATAAAGGTGAAATTTAAAAAAACAAGAAACATTTCTCTTTTTCCCAGAAAGGGGATGTAGCTCAGTGGTAGAGCGCATGCTTCGCATGTATGAGGTCCTGGGTTCAATCCCCAGCTTCTCCATTGAAACCTTTGCAATGGCCCATCTCCTACTTTCCAGAATGTTGAAATTCTCAGCAGGAAACAGTAGTGGTATGGTTGCCAACTTCAATTGCATCATTTTCAAAAACTGAAGTTCATGGGTTCGATGACTGGTCCATACTTGTATTAAGAATTGCTGCTATCATTTCATTGTAGATTCAATGGAGTGGTGTATATAAAAAGTACATTGTATTAATATTGTATTTTACCTGCAAATAAAATGGGATGGAAGCTCAGAGGGGGAGTGTATGCTATTTATGCATGAGGTCCTTGGTTCAATCCCAAGGTTCTCCACTGAGTTTATTTGTGTGCCAAATTCACATTACACAACTACTACTTTCCAGAATGTTGATAAATATTTTGCAGCATAGATTGGCATGGTGGCCAAGTGGCAAGGCGTCGGTCTTGTAAACCGAAGATCATGGGTTCAAATCCCATCTGTGCCTTACTGAAAATTAGCTGGTACCATGGAGAGTTAAATTCACATTACACAACTACTACTTTCCAGAATGTTGATAAATATTTTGCAGCATAGATTGGCATGGTGGCCAAGTGGCAAGGCGTCGGTCTTGTAAACCGAAGATCATGGGTTCAAATCCCATCTGTGCCTTACTGAAAATTAGCTGGTACCAATTTAGCAAATGAACACTGGAGTGATAGATGAGCAAATGAGGATGTGCAAGTAGAAATACTGGTGTGCAAAGAGCAGAATGTAAATTAAAACAATATGGGGATGAGGTAGGTAGATTGGGTGGGCTATTTACAGATGGGCTATGTACAGCTGCAGCGATCAGTTAGCTGCTCAGATAGCCGATGTTTAAAGTCAGCAGTGTTGCCAACACCTCAGTAAGGAAAGTAGCTATTGGCTGTCCTAAAAGTCGCTAGAAGTTGCTAAAACATGTCATCACCTCATTTGCAGAATTGGCAATGTGCATGTAAATGTGAAGGACACTGTAGGAGTGAGGAATAACATTGTGGGAGAGACAAAAAGTGAGTAAAAAACTCCCTAAATATGTTTGGAACTACAAATGAACTTTCTTCTGTCGATCCTTGTTTTTTTATGATACAATTCCAACCCTCGTCCTTTACCCGGCTGGCTTGAGACCGGCAAAAGTGAACCAAAAGAGACATACTGGCGGAGCGGAGCTACTTAGTTTTTCATGACCTTTTTATTTTATTCTTTGTTTTTAGTTTTTCAGTTTAGTTTTCTTAATTTGTTTTGGTTTTTAACCTTATGGTCCACTTAGGAGCCTAAAACATTTGACATTTTTAACCTTAACATTTAGAAAAAAGAAATGGTATACAATCGACATTAGCAATCTAAATGGACCAAAAAGAGACAATAGAAAAAAATGGCAATGGCAATGTGAGAAAATTACGGTAACTAGTCTGGCTCTAAATCAGGTTAATTGTGTTTTTTTTTGTGTAAGCCAGGGCGGGATCAGCCAGCGGCAGCTTCCCGCATGTGCGATTCATTTGCAGTCTGGACGCAATTGACCTTTTCTTTACACTGTTCTAATGAAAGTACATTTTCATAATATCAGCTAGCTTCCATAAACGTCAAACAAGGATTGAACCCACGTGCTTCAGTTTACAAAAACAGATGACTTAGCACATCTATTTCCTTATTAAAATGTCTTTAACTGGAGGAATTTGAAGAAAAGGCAAGTTGTCTCAATATGGCAACCCTGCTAATATATTGTAAGGGGATGTGTCTCTACGGTAGAGCTAATACTTGAAGTGTATGTGGTCTGAAGTTAATCCACAACTTCTCTGATGAGTATATTTAGTTGTTAAATTAGCATTTGCACAACTCCCACTTTCCAGAATGTTGACATTTTAATAAGGAAATAGATGTGCTAAGTCATCTGTTTTTGTAAACTGAAGCACGTGGGTTCAATCCTTGTTTGACGTTTATGGAAGCTAGCTGATATTATGAAAATGTACTTTCATTAGAACAGTGTAAAGAAAAGGTCAATTGCGTCCAGACTGCAAATGAATCGCACATGCGGGAAGCTGCCGCTGGCTGATCCCGCCCTGGCTTACACAAAAAAAAAACACAATTAACCTGATTTAGAGCCAGACTAGTTACCGTAATTTTCTCACATTGCCATTGCCATTTTTTTCTATTGTCTCTTTTTGGTCCATTTAGATTGCTAATGTCGATTGTATACCATTTCTTTTTTCTAAATGTTAAGGTTAAAAATGTCAAATGTTTTAGGCTCCTAAGTGGACCATAAGGTTAAAACCAAAACAAATTAAGAAAACTAAACTGAAAAACTAAAAACAAAGAATAAAATAAAAAGGTCATGAAAAACTAAGTAGCTCCGCTCCGCCAGTATGTCTCTTTTGGTTCACTTTTGCCGGTCTCAAGCCAGCCGGGTAAAGGACGAGGGTTGGAATTGTATCATAATAAAACAAGGATCGACAGAAGAAAGTTCATTTGTAGTTCCAAACATATTTAGGGAGTTTTTTACTCACTTTTTGTCTCTCCCACAATGTTATTCCTCACTCCTCCTTCCTTCACATTTACATGCACATTGCCAATTCTGCAAATTAGGTGATGACATGTTTTAGCAACTTCTAGCGACTTTTAGGACAGCCAATAGCTACTTTCCTTACTGAGGTGTTGGCAACACTGCTGACTTTAAACATCGGCTATCTGAGCAGCTAACTGATTGCTGCAGCTGTACATAGCCCATCTGTAAATAGCCCACCCAATCTACCTACCTCATCCCCATATTGTTTTAATTTACATTCTGCTCTTTGCACACCAGTATTTCTACTTGCACATCATCATTTGCTCATCTATCACTCCAGTGTTCATTTGCTAAATTGTAATTACTTCGCTACTATGGCCTATTTATTGCCCTACCTCCATTTGCACGCACTGTATATAGACTTTCTTTTTTTTCTTCTATTGTGTTATTGACTGTACTCTTTATTATTCCATCTGTAACTCTGTGTTGTTGTTTGTGTTGCGCTGCTTTCCTTTATCTTGGCTAGGTCGCAGTTGTAAATGAAAACTTGTTCTCAACTAGCTTACCTGGTTATATAAAGGTGAAATTTAAAAAAACAAGAAACATTTTTATTTTTCCCAGAAAGGGGATGTAGCTCAGTGGTAGAGCGCATGCTTCGCATGTATGAGGTCCTGGGTTCAATCCCCAGCTTCTCCATTGAAACCTTTGCACTGGCCCATCTCCTACTTTCCAGAATGTTGAAATTCTCAGCAGGAAACAGAAGTGGTATGGTTGCCAACTTCAATTGCATCATTTTCAAAAACTGAAGTTCATGGGTTCAATGACTGGTCCATACTTGTATTAAGAATTGCTGCTATCATTTCATTGTAGATTCAATGGAGTGGTGTATGTAAAAAGTACATTGTATTAATATTGTATTTTACCTGCAAATAAAATGGGATGGAAGCTCAGAGGGGGAGTGCATGCTATTTATGCATGAGGTCCTTGGTTCAATCCCAAGGTTCTCCACTGGGTTCATTTGTGTGCCAAATTCACATTACACAACTACTACTTTCCAGAATGTTGATAAATATTTTGCAGCATAGATTGGCATGGTGGCCAAGTGGCAAGGCGTCGGTCTTGTAAACCGAAGATCATGGGTTCAAATCCCATCTGTGCCTTACTGAACATTAGCTGGTACCATGGAGAGGTTCTTTAACTGGAGGAATTTGAAGAAAAGGCAAGTTGTCTCAATATGGCAACCCTGCTAATATATTGTAAAGGGATGTA
This sequence comes from Oncorhynchus clarkii lewisi, assembly GCF_045791955.1. Taxonomy (NCBI): domain Eukaryota; kingdom Metazoa; phylum Chordata; class Actinopteri; order Salmoniformes; family Salmonidae; genus Oncorhynchus; species Oncorhynchus clarkii. Next base: position 47,448,017 of record NC_092171.1, on the reverse strand, counting down.
TCTCTACGGTAGAGCTAATACTTGAAGTGTATGTGGTCTGAAGTTAATCCACAACTTCTCTGATGAGTATATTTAGTTGTTAAATTAGCATTTGCACAACTCCCACTTTCCAGAATGTTGACATTCTAATAAGGAAATAGATGTGCTAAGTCATCTGTTTTTGTAAACTGAAGCACGTGGGTTCAATCCTTGTTTGACGTTTATGGAAGCTAGCTGATATTATGAAAATGTACTTTCATTAGAACAGTGTAAAGAAAAGGCCAATTGCGTCCAGACTGCAAATGAATCGCACATGCGGGAAGCTGCCGCTGGCTGATCCCGCCCTGGCTTACACAAAAAAAAAACACAATTAACCTGATTTAGAGCCAGACTAGTTACCGTAATTTTCTCACATTGCCATTGCCATTTTTTTCTATTGTCTCTTTTTGGTCCATTTAGATTGCTAATGTCGATTGTATACCATTTCTTTTTTCTAAATGTTAAGGTTAAAAATGTCAAATGTTTTAGGCTCCTAAGTGGACCATAAGGTTAAAAACCAAAACAAATTAAGAAAACTAAACTGAAAAACTAAAAACAAAGAATAAAATAAAAAGGTAATGAAAAACTAAGTAGCTCCGCTCCGCCAGTATGTCTCTTTTGGTTCACTTTTGCCGGTCTCAAGCCAGCCGGGTAAAGGACGAGGCTTGGAATTGTATCATAAAAAAACAAGGATCGACAGAAGAAAGTTCATTTGTAGTTCCAAACATATTTAGGGAGTTTTTTACTCACTTTTTGTCTCTCCCACAATGTTATTCCTCACTCCTCCTTCCTTCACATTTACATGCACATTGCCAATTCTGCAAATTAGGTGATGACATGTTTTAGCAACTTCTAGCGACTTTTAGGACAGCCAATAGCTACTTTCCTTACTGAGGTGTTGGCAACACTGCTGACTTTAAACATCGGCTATCTGAGCAGCTAACTGATTGCTGCAGCTGTACATAGCCCATCTGTAAATAGCCCACCCAATCTACCTACCTCATCCCCATATTGTTTTAATTTACATTCTGCTCTTTGCACACCAGTATTTCTACTTGCACATCATCATTTGCTCATCTATCACTCCAGTGTTCATTTGCTAAATTGTAATTACTTCGCTACTATGGCCTATTTATTGCCCTACCTCCATTTGCACGCACTGTATATAGACTTTCTTTTTTTTCTTCTATTGTGTTATTGACTGTACTCTTTATTATTCCATCTGTAACTCTGTGTTGTTGTTTGTGTTGCGCTGCTTTCCTTTATCTTGGCTAGGTCGCAGTTGTAAATGAAAACTTGTTCTCAACTAGCTTACCTGGTTATATAAAGGTGAAATTTAAAAAAACAAGAAACATTTTTCTTTTTCCCAGAAAGGGGATGTAGCTCAGTGGTAGAGCGCATGCTTCGCATGTATGAGGTCCTGGGTTCAATCCCCAGCTTCTCCATTGAAACCTTTGCAACGGCCCATCTCCTACTTTCCAGAATGTTGAAATTCTCAGCAGGAAACAGAAGTGGTATGGTTGCCAACTTCAATTGCATCATTTTCAAAAACTGAAGTTCATGGGTTCGATGACTGGTCCATACTTGTATTAAGAATTGCTGCTATCATTTCATTGTAGATTCAATGGAGTGGTGTATATAAAAAGTACATTGTATTAATATTGTATTTTACCTGCAAATAAAATGGGATGGAAGCTCAGAGGGGGAGTGCATGCTATTTATGCATGAGGTCCTTGCTTCAATCCCAAGGTTCTCCACTGAGTTTATTTGTGTGCCAAATTCACATTACACAACTACTACTTTCCAGAATGTTGATAAATATTTTGCAGCATAGATTGGCATGGTGGCCAAGTGGCAAGGCGTCGGTCTTGTAAACCAAAGATCATGGGTTCAAATCCCATCTGTGCCTTACTGAAAATTAGCTGGTACCATGGAGAGGTTCTTTAACTGGAGGAATTTGAAGAAAAGGCAAGTTGTCTCAATATGGCAACCCTGCTAATATATTGTAAGGGGATGTGTCTCTACGGGAGAGCTAATACTTGAAGTGTATGTGGTCTGAAGTTAATCCACAACTTCTCTGATGAGTATATTTAGTTGTTAAATTAGCATTTGCACAACTCCCACTTTCCAGAATGTTGACATTTTAATAAGGAAATAGATGTGCTAAGTCATCTGTTTTTGTAAACTGAAGCACGTGGGTTCAATCCTTGTTTGACGTTTATGGAAGCTAGCTGATATTATGAAAATGTACTTTCATTAGAACAGTGTAAAGAAAAGGTCAATTGCGTCCAGACTGCAAATGAATCGCACATGCGGGAAGCTGCCGCTGGCTGATCCCGCCCTGGCTTACACAAAAAAAAAACACAATTAACCTGATTTAGAGCCAGACTAGTTACCGTAATTTTCTCACATTGCCATTGCCATTTTTTTCTATTGTCTCTTTTTGGTCCATTTAGATTGCTAATGTCAATTGTATACCATTTCTTTTTTCTAAATGTTAAGGTTAAAAATGTCAAATGTTTTAGGCTCCTAAGTGGACCATAAGGTTAAAAACCAAAACAAATTAAGAAAACTAAACTGAAAAACTAAAAACAAAGAATAAAATAAAAAGGTCATGAAAAACTAAGTAGCTCCGCTCCGCCAGTATGTCTCTTTTGGTTCACTTTTGCCGGTCTCAAGCCAGCCGGGTAAAGGACGAGGGTTGGAATTGTATCATAAAAAAACAAGGATCGACAGAAGAAAGTTCATTTGTAGTTCCAAACATATTTAGGGAGTTTTTTACTCACTTTTTGTCTCTCCCACAATGTTATTCCTCACTCCTCCTTCCTTCACATTTACATGCACATTGCCAATTCTGCAAATTAGGTGATGACATGTTTTAGCAACTTCTAGCGACTTTTAGGACAGCCAATAGCTACTTTCCTTACTGAGGTGTTGGCAACACTGCTGACTTTAAACATCGGCTATCTGAGCAGCTAACTGATCGCTGCAGCTGTACATAGCCCATCTGTAAATAGCCCACCCAATCTACCTACCTCCATTTGCACGCACTGTATATAGACTTTCTTTTTTTTCTTCTATTGTGTTATTGACTGTACTCTTTATTATTCCATCTGTAACTCTGTGTTGTTGTTTGTGTTGCGCTGCTTTCCTTTAACTTGGCTAGGTCGCAGTTGTAAATGAAAACTTGTTCTCAACTAGCTTACCTGGTTATATAAAGGTGAAATTTAAAAAAACAAGAAACATTTTTCTTTTTCCCAGAAAGGGGATGTAGCTCAGTGGTAGAGCGCATGCTTCGCATGTATGAGGTCCTGGGTTCAATCCCCAGCTTCTCCATTGAAACCTTTGCAATGGCCCATCTCCTACTTTCCAGAATGTTGAAATTCTCAGCAGGAAACAGAAGTGGTATGGTTGCCAACTTCAATTGCATCATTTTAAAAAACTGAAGTTCATGGGTTCAATGACTGGTCCATACTTGTATTAAGAATTGCTGCTATCATTTCATTGTAGATTCAATGGAGTGGTGTATATAAAAAGTACATTGTATTAATATTGTATTTTACCTGCAAATAAAATGGGATGGAAGCTCAGAGGGGGAGTGCATGCTATTTATGCATGAGGTCCTTGGTTCAATCCCAAGGTTCTCCACTGAGTTTATTTGTGTGCCAAATTCACATTACACAACTACTACTTTCCAGAATGTTGATAAATATTTTGCAGCATAGATTGGCATGGTGGCCAAGTGGCAAGGCATCGGTCTTGTAAACCGAAGATCATGGGTTCAAATCCCATCTGTGCCTTACTGAAAATTAGCTGGTACCATGCAGAGGTTCTTTAACTGGAGGAATTTGAAGAAAAGGCAAGTTGTCTCAATATGGCAACCCTGCTAATATATTGTAAGGGGATGTGTCTCTACGGTAGAGCTAATACTTGAAGTGTATGTGGTCTGAAGTTAATCCACAACTTCTCTGATGAGTATATTTCGTTGTTAAATTAGCATTTGCACAACTCCCACTTTCCAGAATGTTGACATTTTAATAAGGAAATAGATGTGCTCAGTCATCTGTTTTTGTAAACTGAAGCACGTGGGTTCAATCCTTGTTTGACGTTTATGGAAGCTAGCTGATATTATGAAAATGTACTTTCATTAGAACAGTGTAAAGAAAAGGTCAATTGCGTCCAGACTGCAAATGAATCGCACATGCGGGAAGCTGCCGCTGGCTGATCCCGCCCTGGCTTACACAAAAAAAAAACACAATTAACCTGATTTTGAGCCAGACTAGTTACCGTAATTTTCTCACATTGCCATTGCCATTTTTTTCTATTGTCTCTTTTTGGTCCATTTAGATTGCTAATGTCGATTGTATACCATTTCTTTTTTCTAAATGTTAAGGTTAAAAATGTCAAATGTTTTAGGCTCCTAAGTGGACCATAAGGTTAAAACCAAAACAAATTAAGAAAACTAAACTGAAAAACTAAAAACAAAGAATAAAATAAAAAGGTCATGAAAAACTAAGTAGCTCCGCTCCGCCAGTATGTCTCTTTTGGTTCACTTTTGCCGGTCTCAAGCCAGCCGGATAAAGGACGAGGGTTGGAATTGTATCATAAAAAAACAAGGATCGACAGAAGAAAGTTCATTTGTAGTTCCAAACATATTTAGGGAGTTTTTTACTCACTTTTTGTCTCTCCCACAATGTTATTCCTCACTCCTCCTTCCTTCACATTTACATGCACATTGCCAATTCTGCAAATTAGGTGATGACATGTTTTAGCAACTTCTAGCGACTTTTAGGACAGCCAATAGCTACTTTCCTTACTGAGGTGTTGGCAACACTGCTGACTTTAAACATCGGCTATCTGAGCAGCTAACTGATCGCTGCAGCTGTACATAGCCCATCTGTAAATAGCCCACCCAATCTACCTACCTCATCCCCATATTGTTTTAATTTACATTCTGCTCTTTGCACACCAGTATTTCTACTTGCACATCATCATTTGCTCATCTATCACTCCAGTGTTCATTTGCTAAATTGTAATTACTTCGCTACTATGGCCTATTTATTGCCCTACCTCCATTTGCACGCACTGTATATAGACTTTCTTTTTTTTCTTCTATTGTGTTATTGACTGTACTCTTTATTATTCCATCTGTAACTCTGTGTTGTTGTTTGTGTTGCGCTGCTTTCCTTTATCTTGGCTAGGTCGCAGTTGTAAATGAAAACTTGTTCTCAACTAGCTTACCTGGTTATATAAAGGTGAAATTTAAAAAAACAAGAAACATTTTTCTTTTTCCCAGAAAGGGGATGTAGCTCAGTGGTAGAGCGCATGCTTCGCATGTATGAGGTCCTGGGTTCAATCCCCAGCTTCTCCATTGAAACCTTTGCAATGGCCCATCTCCTACTTTCCAGAATGTTGAAATTCTCAGCAGGAAACAGACGTGGTATGGTAGCCAACTTCAATTGCATCATTTTCAAAAACTGAAGTTCATGGGTTCGATGACTGTCCATACTTGTATTAAGAATTGCTGCTATCATTTCATTGTAGATTCAATGGAGAATAAAAATATATAAAAAGTACATTTTATTAATATTGTATTTTACCTGCAAATAAAATGGGATGGAAGCTCAGAGGGGGAGTGCATGCTATTTATGCATGAGGTCCTTGGTTCAATCCCAAGGTTCTCCACTGGGTTCATTTGTGTGCCAAATTCACATTACACAACTACTACTTTCCAGAATGTTGATAAATATTTTGCAGCATAGATTGGCATGGTGGCCAAGTGGCAAGGCGTCGGTCTTGTAAACCGAAGATCATGGTTTCAAATCCCATCTGTGCCTTACTGAAAATTAGCTGGTACCATGGAGAGGTTCTTTAACTGGAGGAATTTGAAGAAAAGGCAAGTTGTCTCAATATGGCCACCCTGCTAATATATTGTAAGGGGATGTGTCTCTACGGTAGAGCTAATACTTGAAGTGTATGTGGTCTGAAGTTAATCCACAACTTCTCTGATGATTATATTTAGTTGTTAAATTAGCATTTGCACAACTCCCACTTTCCAGAATGTTGACATTCTAATAAGGAAATAGATGTGCTAAGTCATCTGTTTTTGTAAACTGAAGCACGTGGGTTCAATCCTTGTTTGACGTTTATGGAAGCTAGCTGATATTATGAAAATGTACTTTCATTAGAACAGTGTAAAGAAAAGGTCAATTGCGTCCAGACTGCAAATGAATCGCACATGCGGGAAGCTGCCGCTGGCTGATCCCGCCCTGGCTTACACAAAAAAAAAACACAATTAACCTGATTTAGAGCCAGACTAGTTACCGTAATTTTCTCACATTGCCATTGCCATTTTTTTCTATTGTCTCTTTTTGGTCCATTTAGATTGCTAATGTCGATTGTATACCATTTCTTTTTTCTAAATGTTAAGGTTAAAAATGTCAAATGTTTTAGGCTCCTAAGTGGACCATAAGGTTAAAAACCAAAACAAATTAAGAAAACTAAACTGAAAAACTAAAAACAAAGAATAAAATAAAAAGGTAATGAAAAACTAAGTAGCTCCGCTCCGCCAGTATGTCTCTTTTGGTTCACTTTTGCCGGTCTCAAGCCAGCCGGGTAAAGGACGAGGGTTGGAATTGTATCATAAAAAAACAAGGATCGACAGAAGAAAGTTCATTTGTAGTTCCAAACATATTTAGGGAGTTTTTTACTCACTTTTTGTCTCTCCCACAATGTTATTCCTCACTCCTCCTTCCTTCACATTTACATGCACATTGCCAATTCTGCAAATTAGGTGATGACATGTTTTAGCAACTTCTAGCGACTTTTAGGACAGCCAATAGCTACTTTCCTTACTGAGGTGTTGGCAACACTGCTGACTTTAAACATCGGCTATCTGAGCAGCTAACTGATTGCTGCAGCTGTACATAGCCCATCTGTAAATAGCCCACCCAATCTACCTACCTCATCCCCATATTGTTTTAATTTACATTCTGCTCTTTGCACACCAGTATTTCTACTTGCACATCATCATTTGCTCATCTATCACTCCAGTGTTCATTTGCTAAATTGTAATTACTTCGCTACTATGGCCTATTTATTGCCCTACCTCCATTTGCACGCACTGTATATAGACTTTCTTTTTTTTCTTCTATTGTGTTATTGACTGTACTCTTTATTATTCCATCTGTAACTCTGTGTTGTTGTTTGTGTTGCGCTGCTTTCCTTTATCTTGGCTAGGTCGCAGTTGTAAATGAAAACTTGTTCTCAACTAGCTTACCTGGTTATATAAAGGTGAAATTTAAAAAAACAAGAAACATTTTTCTTTTTCCCAGAAAGGGGATGTAGCTCAGTGGTAGAGCGCATGCTTCGCATGTATGAGGTCCTGGGTTCAATCCCCAGCTTCTCCATTGAAACCTTTGCAATGGCCCATCTCCTACTTTCCAGAATGTTGAAATTCTCAGCAGGAAACAGAAGTGGTATGGTTGCCAACTTCAATTGCATCATTTTCAAAAACTGAAGTTCATGGGTTCGATGACTGGTCCATACTTGTATTAAGAATTGCTGCTATCATTTCATTGTAGATTCAATGGAGTGGTGTATATAAAAAGTACATTGTATTAATATTGTATTTTACCTGCAAATAAAATGGGATGGAAGCTCAGAGGGGGAGTGCATGCTATTTATGCATGAGGTCCTTGGTTCAATCCCAAGGTTCTCCACTGGGTTCATTTGTGTGCCAAATTCACATTACACAACTACTACTTTCCAGAATGTTGATAAATATTTTGCAGCATAGATTGGCATGGTGGCCAAGTGGCAAGGCGTCGGTCTTGTAAACCGAAGATCATGGATTCAAATCCCATCTGTGCCTTACTGAAAATTAGCTGGTACCATGGAGAGGTTCTTTAACTGGAGGAATTTGAAGAAAAGGCAAGTTGTCTCAATATGGCAACCCTGCTAATATATTGTAAGGGGATGTGTCTCTACGGTAGAGCTAATACTTGAAGTGTATGTGGTCTGAAGTTAATCCACAACTTCTCTGATGATTATATTTAGTTGTTAAATTAGCATTTGCACAACTCCCACTTTCCAGAATGTTGACATTCTAATAAGGAAATAGATGTGCTAAGTCATCTGTTTTTGTAAACTGAAGCACGTGGGTTCAATCCTTGTTTGACGTTTATGGAAGCTAGCTGATATTATGAAAATGTACTTTCATTAGAACAGTGTAAAGAAAAGGTCAATTGCGTCCAGACTGCAAATGAATCGCACATGCGGGAAGCTGCCGCTGGCTGATCCCGCCCTGGCTTACACAAAAAAAAAACACAATTAACCTGATTTAGAGCCAGACTAGTTACCGTAATTTTCTCACATTGCCATTGCCATTTTTTTCTATTGTCTCTTTTTGGTCCATTTAGATTGCTAATGTCGATTGTATACCATTTCTTTTTTCTAAATGTTAAGGTTAAAAATGTCAAATGTTTTAGGCTCCTAAGTGGACCATAAGGTTAAAAACCAAAACAAATTAAGAAAACTAAACTGAAAAACTAAAAACAAAGAATAAAATAAAAAGGTCATGAAAAACTAAGTAGCTCCGCTCCGCCAGTATGTCTCTTTTGGTTCACTTTTGCCGGTCTCAAGCCAGCCGGGTAAAGGACGAGGGTTGGAATTGTATCATAAAAAAACAAGGATCGACAGAAGAAAGTTCATTTGTAGTTCCAAACATATTTAGGGAGTTTTTTACTCACTTTTTGTCTCTCCCACAATGTTATTCCTCACTCCTCCTTCCTTCACATTTACATGCACATTGCCAATTCTGCAAATTAGGTGATGACATGTTTTAGCAACTTCTAGCGACTTTTAGGACAGCCAATAGCTACTTTCCTTACTGAGGTGTTGGCAACACTGCTGACTTTAAACATCGGCTATCTGAGCAGCTAACTGATTGCTGCAGCTGTACATAGCCCATCTGTAAATAGCCCACCCAATCTACCTACCTCATCCCCATATTGTTTTAATTTACATTCTGCTCTTTGCACACCAGTATTTCTACTTGCACATCATCATTTGCTCATCTATCACTCCAGTGTTCATTTGCTAAATTGTAATTACTTCGCTACTATGGCCTATTTATTGCCCTACCTCCATTTGCACGCACTGTATATAGACTTTCTTTTTTTTCTTCTATTGTGTTATTGACTGTACTCTTTATTATTCCATCTGTAACTCTGTGTTGTTGTTTGTGTTGCGCTGCTTTCCTTTATCTTGGCTAGGTCGCAGTTGTAAATGAAAACTTGTTCTCAACTAGCTTACCTGGTTATATAAAGGTGAAATTTAAAAAAACAAGAAACATTTTTCTTTTTCCCAGAAAGGGGATGTAGCTCAGTGGTAGAGCGCATGCTTCGCATGTATGAGGTCCTGGGTTCAATCCCCAGCTTCTCCATTGAAACCTTTGCGATGGCCCATCTCCTACTTTCCAGAATGTTGAAATTCTCAGCAGGAAACAGAATGTGGTTGCCAACTTCAATTGCATCATTTTCAAAAACTGAAGTTCATGGGTTCGATGACTGGTCCATACTTGTATTAAGAATTGCTGCTATCATTTCATTGTAGATTCAATGGAGTGGTGTATAAAAAGTACATTGTATTAATATTGTATTTTACCTGCAAATAAAATGGGATGGAAGCTCAGAGGGGGAGTGCATGCTATTTATGCATGAGGTCCTTGGTTCAATCCCAAGGTTCTCCACTGGGTTTATTTGTGTGCCAAATTCACATTACACAACTACTACTTTCCAGAATGTTGATAAATATTTTGCAGCATAGATTGGCATGGTGGCCAAGTGGCAAGGCGTCGGTCTTGTAAACCGAAGATCATGGGTTCAAATCCCATCTGTGCCTTACTGAAAATTAGCTGGTACCATGGAGAGGTTCTTTAACTGGAGGAATTTGAAGAAAAGGCAAGTTGTCTCAATATGGCAACCCTGCTAATATATTGTAAGGGGATGTGTCTCTACGGTAGAGCTAATACTTGAAGTGTATGTGGTCTGAAGTTAATCCACAACTTCTCTGATGAGTATATTTAGTTGTTAAATTAGCATTTGCACAACTCCCACTTTCCAGAATGTTGACATTTTAATAAGGAAATAGATGTGCTAAGTCATCTGTTTTTGTAAACTGAAGCACGTGGGTTCAATCCTTGTTTGACGTTTATGGAAGCTAGCTGATATTATGAAAATGTACTTTCATTAGAACAGTGTAAAGAAAAGGTCAATTGCGTCCAGACTGCAAATGAATCGCACATGCGGGAAGCTGCCGCTGGCTGGGTTCAAATCCCATCTGTGCCTTACTGAAAATTAGCTGGTACCATGGAGAGGTTCTTCAACTGGAGGAATTTGAAGAAAAGGCAAGTTGTCTCAATATGGCAACCCTGCTAATATATTGTAAGGGGATGTGTCTCTACGGTAGAGCTAATACTTGAAGTGTATGTGGTCTGAAGTTAATCCACAACTTCTCTGATGAGTATATTTAGTTGTTAAATTAGCATTTGCACAACTCCCACTTTCCAGAATGTTGACATTCTAATAAGGAAATAGATGTGCTAAGTCATCTGTTTTTGTAAACTGAAGCACGTGGGTTCAATCCTTGTTTGACGTTTATGGAAGCTAGCTGATATTATGAAAATGTACTTTCATTAGAACAGTGTAAAGAAAAGGTCAATTGCGTCCAGACTGCAAATGAATCGCACATGCGGGAAGCTGCCGCTGGCTGATCCCGCCCTGGCTTACACAAAAAAAAAACACAATTAACCTGATTTAGAGCCAGACTAGTTACCGTAATTTTCTCACATTGCCATTGCCATTTTTTTCTATTGTCTCTTTTTGGTCCATTTAGATTGCTAATGTCGATTGTATACCATTTCTTTTTTCTAAATGTTAAGGTTAAAAATGTCAAATGTTTTAGGCTCCTAAGTGGACCATAAGGTTAAAAACCAAAACAAATTAAGAAAACTAAACTGAAAAACTAAAAACAAAGAATAAAATAAAAAGGTCATGAAAAACTAAGTAGCTCCGCTCCGCCAGTATGTCTCTTTTGGTTCACTTTTGCCGGTCTCAAGCCAGCCGGGTAAAGGACGAGGGTTGGAATTGTATCATAAAAAAACAAGGATCGACAGAAGAAAGTTCATTTGTAGTTCCAAACATAGAGTTTTTTACTCACTTTTTGTCTCTCCCACAATGTTATTCCTCACTCCTCCTTCCTTCACATTTACATGCACATTGCCAATTCTGCAAATTAGGTGATGACATGTTTTAGCAACTTCTAGCGACTTTTAGGACAGCCAATAGCTACTTTCCTTACTGAGGTGTTGGCAACACTGCTGACTTTAAACATCGGCTATCTGAGCAGCTAACTGATTGCTGCAGCTGTACATAGCCCATCTGTAAATAGCCCACCCAATCTACCTACCTCATCCCCATATTGTTTTAATTTACATTCTGCTCTTTGCACACCAGTATTTCTACTTGCACATCATCATTTGCTCATCTATCACTCCAGTGTTCATTTGCTAAATTGTAATTACTTCGCTACTATGGCCTATTTATTGCCCTACCTCCATTTGCACGCACTGTATATAGACTTTCTTTTTTTTCTTCTATTGTGTTATTGACTGTACTCTTTATTATTCCATCTGTAACTCTGTGTTGTTGTTTGTGTTGCGCTGCTTTCCTTTATCTTGGCTAGGTCGCAGTTGTAAATAAAAACTTGTTCTCAACTAGCTTACCTGGTTATATAAAGGTGAAATTTAAAAAAACCAGAAACATTTTTCTTTTTCCCAGAAAGGGGATGTAGCTCAGTGGTAGAGCGCATGCTTCGCATGTATGAGGTCCTGGGTTCAATCCCCAGTTTCTCCATTGAAACCTTTGCAATGGCCCATCTCCTACTTTCCAGAATGTTGAAATTCTCAGCAGGAAACAGAATGTGGTTGCCAACTTCAATTGCATCATTTTCAAAAACTGAAGTTCATGGGTTCGATGACTGGTCCATACTTGTATTAAGAATTGCTGCTATCATTTCATTGTACATTTAATGGAGTGGTGTATAAAAAGTACATTGTATTAATATTGTATTTTACCTGCAAATAAAATGGATGGAAGCTCAGAGGGGGAGTGCATGCTATTTATGCATGAGGTCCTTGGTTCAATCCCAAGGTTCTCCACTGAGTTTATTTGTGTGCCAAATTCACATTACACAACTACTACTTTCCAGAATGTTGATAAATATTTTGCAGCATAGATTGGCATGGTGGCCAAGTGGCAAGGCGTCGGTCTTGTAAACCGACGCCTTGTAAACCCTAACCCTAACCCTAACCCTAACCCATATAATAGAGGCAGTAGATCGAGCTGGTCTGTCATAATATAAAAGAGACAGCAGATCTAGTTGATCTGTCATAATATAATAGAGACAGTAGATCTAGCTGGTCTGTCAAAATACAATAGACACAGTAGATCTAGCTGGTCTATCATAATACAATAGAGACAGCAGATCTAGCTGGTCTGTCATAATATAATAGATACAATAGATCTAGCTGGTCTGTCATAATATAATAGAGACAGTAGATCTAGCTGGTCTATCATAATATAATAGAGACATAGAGACAGTAGATCTAGCCGGTCTGTCATATTATAATAGAGACAGTAGATCTAGCTGGTCTGTCATAATATAATGGAGACAGTAGATCCAGCTAGTCTGTAATAATATAATAGAGACAGTAGATCAGGATGGTCTGTCATAATATAATAGAGACAGTAGATCTAGCTGGTCTGTCAAAATACAATAGAGACAGTAGATCTAGCTGGTCTATCATAATACACAAGAGACTGTAGATCCAGCTAGTCTGTAATAATATAATAGAGACAGTAGATCAAGCTGGTCTGTCATAATATAACAGAGACAGTATATATAGCTGGTCTGTCATAATATAATAGAGACAGTAGATCTAGCTGGTCTGTCATAATATAATAGAGACAGTAGATCTAGCTGTTGTTTGTCATAATACAATAGAGACAATCAATCTAGCTGGTCTGTCATAATACAATAGAATCAGTAGACCTAGCTGGTCTGTCATAATATAATAGAGACAGTATATCTAGTTGGTCTGTCATAATATAATAGAGACAGAGAGACTGTAGAGCTAGCTGGTCTGTCATATTATAATAGAGACAGTAGATCTAGCTGTTCTGTCATAATACAATACAGACAATCGATCTAGCTGTTCGTCATTATATAATAGAGACAGTAGATCTAGCTGGTCTGTCATAATACAATAGAATCAGTAGATCCAGCTGGTCTGTCAAAATATAATAGAGATAGTATATCTAGTTGATCTGTCATAATATAATAGAGACATAGATAAAGTAGATCTAGCTGGTCTGTCATATTATAATAGAGAAGGTAGATCTAGCTGGTCTGTCATAATATAATAGAGACAGTAGATCTAGCTGTTCTGTCATAATACAATAGAGACAATCGATCTAGCTGGTCTGTCATAATATAATAGAGACAGTAGATCTAGCTGGTCTGTCAAAATATAATAGAGACAGTAGATCTAGCTGGTCTGTCATATTATAATAGAGACAGTAGATCTAGCTGGTCTGGCATAATATAATAGAGACAGTAGATCGAGCTGGTCTGCCATAACACAATAGAGACAGTAGATCAAGCTGGTCTGTCATAATATAATAGAGACAGTAGATCTAGCTGGTCTGTCATAATATAATAGAGACAGTAGATCTAGATGGTCTGTCATAAAATAACAGAGACAGTAGTTCTAGCTAGTTTGTAATAATATAATAGAGACAGTAGATCAAGCTGGTCTGTCATAATATAATAGAGACAGTAGATCTAGCTGGTCTGTCATAATATAATAGAGACAGTAGATCTAGCTGTTGTTTGTCATAATACAATAGAGACAATCAATCTAGCTGGTCTGTCATAATACAATAGAATCAGTAGACCTAGCTGGTCTGTCATAATATAATAGAGACAGTATATCTAGTTGGTCTGTCATAATATAATAGAGACAGAGAGACTGTAGAGCTAGCTGGTCTGTCATATTATAATAGAGACAGTAGATCTAGCTGTTCTGTCATAATACAATACAGACAATCGATCTAGCTGTTCGTCATTATATAATAGAGACAGTAGATCTAGCTGGTCTGTCATAATACAATAGAATCAGTAGATCCAGCTGGTCTGTCAAAATATAATAGAGATAGTATATCTAGTTGATCTGTCATAATATAATAGAGACATAGATAAAGTAGATCTAGCTGGTCTGTCATATTATAATAGAGAAGGTAGATCTAGCTGGTCTGTCATAATATAATAGAGACAGTAGATCTAGCTGTTCTGTCATAATACAATAGAGACAATCGATCTAGCTGGTCTGTCATAATATAATAGAGACAGTAGATCTAGCTGGTCTGTCAAAATATAATAGAGACAGTAGATCTAGCTGGTCTGTCATATTATAATAGAGACAGTAGATCTAGCTGGTCTGGCATAATATAATAGAGACAGTAGATCGAGCTGGTCTGCCATAACACAATAGAGACAGTAGATCAAGCTGGTCTGTCATAATATAATAGAGACAGTAGATCTAGCTGGTCTGTCATAATATAATAGAGACAGTAGATCTAGCTGGTCTGTCATAAAATAACAGAGACAGTAGTTCTAGCTAGTTTGTAATAATATAATAGAGACAGTAGATCAAGCTGGTCTGTCATAATATAATAGAGACATAGAGACAGTAGATCTAGCCGGTCTGTCATATTATAATAGAGACAGTAGATCTAGCTGGTCTGTCATAATATAATAGAGACAGTAGATCTAGCTGGTCTGTCATAATATAAAAGAGACAGCAGATCTAGTTGATCTGTCATAATATAATAGAGACAGTAGATCTAGCTGGTCTGTCATAATATAACAGAGACAGTAGATCTAGCTGGTCTGTCATAATATAACAGAGACAGTAGATCTAGCTGGTCTGTCATAATATAACAGAGACAGTAGATCAAGCTGGTCTATCATAATATAATAGAGACATAGAGACAGTAGATCTAGCCGGTCTGTCATATTATAAAGAGACAGTAGATCTAGCTGGTCTGTCATAATATAATAGAGACAGTAGATCTAGCTGGTCTGTCATAATATAAAAGAGACAGCAGATCTAGCTGGTCTGTCATTATATAAAAGAGACAGCAGATCTAGTTGATCTGTCATAATATAATAGAGACAGTAGATCTAGCTGGTCTGTCAAAATACAATAGACACAGTAGATCTAGCTGGTCTATCATAATACAATAGAGACAGCAGATCTAGCTGTTCTGTCATAATATAATAGAGACAGTAGATCTAGCTGGTCTGTCATAATATAATAGAGACAATAGATCTAGCTGGTCTGTCATAATATAATAGAGACAGTAGATCTAGCTGGTCTATCATAATATAATAGAGACATAGAGACAGTAGATCTAGCCGGTCTGTCATAATATAATAGAGACAGTAGATCTAGCTGGTCTGTCATAATATAATGGAGACAGTAGATCCAGCAAGTCTGTAATAATATAATAGAGACAGTAGATCAGGCTGGTCTGTCATAATATAATAGAGACAGTAGATCTAGCTGGTCTATCATAATACACAAGAGACTGTAGATCCAGCTAGTCTGTAATAATATAATAGAGACAGTAGATCAAGCTTGTCTGTCATAATATAACAGAGACAGTATATTTAGCTGGTCTGTCATAATATAATAGAGACAGTAGATCTAGCTGGTCTGTCATAATATAATAGAGACAGTAGATCTAGCTGTTGTTTGTCATAATACAATAGAGACAATCAATGTAGCTGGTCTGTCATAATACAATAGAGACAGTATATCTAGTTGGTCTGTCATAATATAATAGAGACAGAGAGACTGTAGATCTAGCTGATCTGTCATATTATAATAGAGACAGTAGATCTAGCTGTTCTGTCATAATACAATACAGACAATCGATCTAGCTGTTCGTCATTATATAATAGAGACAGTAGATCTAGCTGGTCTGTCATAATACAATAGAATCAGTAGATCCAGCTGGTCTGTCAAAATATAATAGAGATAGTATATCTAGTTGATCTGTCATAATATAATAGAGACATAGACAAAGTAGATCTAGCTGGTCTGTCATATTATAATAGAGAAGGTAGATCTAGCTGGTCTGTCATAATATAATAGAGACAGTAGATCTAGCTGTTCTGTCATAATACAATAGAGACAATCGATCTAGCTGGTCTGTCAAAATATAATAGAGACAGTAGATCTAGCTGGTCTGTCATAATATAATAGAGACAGAGACAGTAGATCTAGCTGGTCTGTCATATTATAATAGAGACAGTAGATCTAGCTGGTCTATCATAATATAATAGAGACATAGAGACAGTAGATCTAGCCGGTCTGTCATATTATAATAGAGACAGTAGATCTAGCTGGTCTGTCATAATATAATGGAGACAGTAGATCCAGCTAGTCTGTAATAATATAATAGAGACAGTAGATCAGGATGGTCTGTCATAATATAATAGAGACAGTAGATCTAGCTGGTCTGTCAAAATACAATAGAGACAGTAGATCTAGCTGGTCTATCATAATACACAAGAGACTGTAGATCCAGCTAGTCTGTAATAATATAATTGAGACAGTAGATCAAGCTGGTCTGTCATAATATAACAGAGATAGTATATATAGCTGGTCTGTCATAATATAATAGAGACAGTAGATCTAGCTGGTCTGTCATAATACAATGGAGACAATCGATATAGCTGGTCTGTCATAATACAATAGAATCAGTAGATCTAGCTGGTCTGTCATAATATAATAGAGATAGTATATCTAATTTGTCTGTCATAATATAATAGAGACAGAGACAGTAGATCTAGCTGGTCTGTCATATTATAATAGAGACAGTAGATCTTGCTGGTCCGTCATAATATAATAGAGACAGTAGATCTAGCTGGTCTGTCATAAAAGAACAGAGACACTAGTTCTAGCTAGTCTGTAATAATATAATAGAGACAGTAGATCAAGCTGGTCTGTCATAATATAATAGAGACAGTAGATCTAGCTGGTCTATCATAATACACAAGAGACTGTAGATCCAGCTAGTCTGTAATAATATAATAGAGACAGTAGATCAAGCTTGTCTGTCATAATATAACAGAGACAGTATATATAGCTGGTCTGTCATAATATAATAGAGACAGTAGATCTAGCTGGTCTGTCATAATATAATAGAGACAGTAGCTCTAGCTGTTGTTTGTCATAATACAATAGAGACAATCAATCTAGCTGGTCTGTCATAATACAATAGAGACAGTATATCTAGTTGGTCTGTCATAATATAATAGAGACAGAGAGACTGTAGATCTAGCTGATCTGTCATATTATAATAGAGACAGTAGATCTAGCTGTTCTGTCATAATACAATACAGACAATCGATCTAGCTGTTCGTCATTATATAATAGAGACAGTAGATCTAGCTGGTCTGTCATAATACAATAGAATCAGTAGATCCAGCTGGTCTGTCAAAATATAATAGAGATAGTATATCTAGTTGATCTGTCATAATATAATAGAGACATAGACAAAGTAGATCTAGCTGGTCTGTCATATTATAATAGAGAAGGTAGATCTAGCTGGTCTGTCATAATATAATAGAGACAGTAGATCTAGCTGTTCTGTCATAATACAATAGAGACAATCGATCTAGCTGGTCTGTCAAAATATAATAGAGACAGTAGATCTAGCTGGTCTGTCATAATATAATAGAGACAGAGACAGTAGATCTAGCTGGTCTGTCATATTATAATAGAGACAGTAGATCTAGCTGGTCTATCATAATATAATAGAGACATAGAGACAGTAGATCTAGCCGGTCTGTCATATTATAATAGAGACAGTAGATCTAGCTGGTCTGTCATAATATAATGGAGACAGTAGATCCAGCTAGTCTGTAATAATATAATAGAGACAGTAGATCAGGATGGTCTGTCATAATATAATAGAGACAGTAGATCTAGCTGGTCTGTCAAAATACAATAGAGACAGTAGATCTAGCTGGTCTATCATAATACACAAGAGACTGTAGATCCAGCTAGTCTGTAATAATATAATAGAGACAGTAGATCAAGCTGGTCTGTCATAATATAACAGAGACAGTATATATAGCTGGTCTGTCATAATATAATAGAGACAGTAGATCTAGCTGGTCTGTCATAATACAATGGAGACAATCGATCTAGCTGGTCTGTCATAATACAATAGAATCAGTAGATCTAGCTGGTCTGTCATAATATAATAGAGACAGTATATCTAATTTGTCTGTCATAATATAATAGAGACAGAGACAGTAGATCTAGCTGGTCTGTCATATTATAATAGAGACAGTAGATCTTGCTGGTCCGTCATAATATATTAGAGACAGTAGATCTAGCTGGTCTGTCATAAAAGAACAGAGACACTAGTTCTAGCTAGTCTGTAATAATATAATAGAGACAGTAGATCAAGCTGGTCTGTCATAATATAATAGAGACAGTAGATCTAGCTGTTCTGTCATAATACAATAGAGACAATCGATCTAGCTGGTCTGTCATAATATAATAGAGGCAGTAGATCTAGCTGGTCTGTCATAATATAATAGAGACAGTAGATCTAGCTGGTCTGTCATATTATAATAGAGACAATAGATCTAGCTGGTCTGTCATAATATAGAGACAGTAGTTCTAGCTGGTCTGTCATAATATAATAGAGACATAGAGACAGTAGATCTAGCTGGTCTGTCATAATACAATAGAGACAGTAGATCTAGCTGTTCTGTCATAATACAATGGAGACAATCGATCTAGCTGGTCTGTCATAATACAATAGAATCAGTAGATCTAGCTGGTCTGTCATAATATAATAGAGACAGTATATCTAATTTGTCTGTCATAATATAATAGAGACAGAGACAGTAGATCTAGCTGGTCTGTCATATTATAATAGAGACAGTAGATCTTGCTGGTCCGTCATAATATAATAGAGACAGTAGATCTAGCTGTTCGTCATTATATAATAGAGACAGTAGATCTAGCTGGTCTGTCATAATATAACAGAGACAGTAGATCTTGCTGGTCTGTCATAATATAACAGAGACAGTAGATCTAGCTGTTCTGTCATAATACAATACAGACAATCAATCGAGCTGTTCGTCATTATATAATAGAGACAGTAGATCTAGCTGGTCTGTCATTATATAATAGAGACAGTAGATCTAGCTGGTCTGTCATAATACAATAGAATCAGAAGATCCAGCTGGTCTGTCAAAATATAATAGAGATAGTATATCTAGTTGATCTGTCATAATATAATAGAGACATAGATAAAGTAGATCTAGCTGGTCTGTCATATTATAATAGAGAAGGTAGATCTAGCTGGTCTGTCATAATATAATAGAGACAGTAGATCTAGCTGTTCTGTCATGATACAATAGAGACAATCAATCTAGCTGCTCTGTCATAATATAATAGAGACAGTAGATCTAGCTGGTCTGTCATAATATAATAGAAACAGTAGATCTAGCTGGTCTGTCATAATATAATAGAGACATAGAGAGAGTAGATCTAGCTGGTCTGTCATATTATAATAGAGACAGTAGATCTAGCTGGTCTGTCATAATATAATAGAGACAGTAGATCGAGCTGGTCTGCCATAACATAATAGAGACAGCAGATCTAGCTGTTCTGTCATAATACAATAGAGACAATCGATCTAGCTGGTATGTCATAATACAATAGAATCAGTAATCTAGCTGGTATGTCAAAATATAATAGAGACAATAGAGCTAGCTGGTCTGTCATATTATAATAGAGAAGGTAGATCTAGCTGGTCTTTCATAATATAATAGAGACAGTAGATCTAGCTGTTCTGTCATAATACAATAAAGACAATCGATCTAGCTGTTCTGTCATAATATAATAGAGACAGTAGATCTAGCTGGTCTGTCATAATATAATAGAGACAGTAGATCTAGCTGGTCTGTCATATTATAATAGAGACAGTAGTTCTAGCTAGTCTGTAATAATATAATAGAGACAGTAGATTGAGCTGGTCTGCCATAACATAATAGAGGGAGCAGATCTAGCTGTTCTGTCATAATATAATAGAGGCAGTAGATCTAGCTGGTCTGTCATAATATAATAGAGACAGTAGATCTAGCTGGTCTGTCATAAAAGAACAGAGACAGTAGTTCTAGCTAGTCTGTAATAATATAATAGAGACAGTAGATCTAGCTGTTCTGTCATAATATAATAGAGACAGTAGTTCTAGCTGGTCTGTCATAAAAGAACAGAGACACTAGTTCTAGCTAGTCTGTAATAATATAATAGAGACAGTAGATCAAGCTGGTCTGTCATAATATAATAGAGACAGTAGATCTAGCTGGTCTGTCATAAAAGAACAGAGACACTAGTTCTAGCTAGTCTGTAATAATATAATAGAGACAGTAGATCAAGCTGGTCTGTCATAATATAATAGAGACAGTAGATCTAGCTGTTCTGTCATAATACAATAGAGACAATCGATCTAGCTGGTCTGTCATAATATAATAGAGGCAGTAGATCTAGCTGGTCTGTCATAATATAATAGAGACAGTAGATCTAGCTGGTCTGTCATATTATAATAGAGACAGTAGATCTAGCTGGTCTGTCATAATATAGAGACAGTAGTTCTAGCTGGTCTGTCATAATATAATAGAGACATAGAGACAGTAGATCTAGCTGGTCTGTCATCATACAATAGCGACAGTAGATCTAGCTGTTCTGTCATAATACAATGGAGACAATCGATCTAGCTGGTCTGTCATAATACAATAGAATCAGTAGATCTAGCTGGTCTGTCATAAAATAATAGAGACAGTATATCTAATTTGTCTGTCATAATATAATAGAGACAGAGACAGTAGATCTAGCTGGTCTGTCATATTATAATAGAGACAGTAGATCTTGCTGGTCCGTCATAATATAATAGAGACAGTAGATCTAGCTGTTCGTCATTATATAATAGAGACAGTAGATCTAGCTGGTCTGTCATAATATAACAGAGACAGTAGATCTTGCTGGTCCGTCATAATATAACAGAGACAGTAGATCTAGCTGTTCTGTCATAATACAATACAGACAATAAATCGAGCTGTTCGTCATTATATAATAGAGACAGTAGATCTAGCTGGTCTGTCATTATATAATAGAGACAGTAGATCTAGCTGGTCTGTCATAATATAATAGAGACATAGATAAAGTAGATCTAGCTGGTCTGTCATATTATAATAGAGAAGGTAGATCTAGCTGGTCTGTCATAATATAATAGAGACAGTAGATCTAGTTGATCTGTCATAATATAATAGAGACATAGATAAAGTAGATCTAGCTGGTCTGTCATATTATAATAGAGAAGGTAGATCTAGCTGGTCTGTCATAATATAATAGAGACAGTAGATCTAGCTGTTCTGTCATGATACAATAGAGACAATCAATCTAGCTGCTCTGTCATAATATAATAGAGACAGTAGATCTAGCTGGTCTGTCATCATATAATAGAAACAGTAGATCTAGCTGGTCTGTCATAATATAATAGAGACATAGAGACAGTAGATCTAGCTGGTCTGTCATATTATAATAGAGACAGTAGTTCTAGCTAGTCTGTAATAATATAATAGAGACAGTAGATTGAGCTGGTCTGCCATAACATAATAGAGAGAGCAGATCTAGCTGTTCTGTCATAATATAATAGAGGCAGTAGATCTAGCTGGTCTGTCATAATATAATAGAGACAGTAGATCTAGCTGGTCTGTCATAAAAGAACAGAGACAATCGATCTAGCTGGTCTGTCATAATATAATAGAGGCAGTAGATCTAGCTGGTCTGTCATAATATAATAGAGACAGTAGATCTAGCTGGTCTGTCATATTATAATAGAGACAGTAGATCTAGCTGGTCTGTCATAATATAGAGACAGTAGTTCTAGCTGGTCTGTCATAATATAATAGAGACATAGAGACAGTAGATCTAGCTGGTCTGTCATAATACAATAGAGACAGTAGATCTAGCTGTTCTGTCATAATACAATGGAGACAATCGATCTAGCTGGTCTGTCATAATACAATAGAATCAGTAGATCTAGCTGGTCTGTCATAAAATAATAGAGACAGTATATCTAATTTGTCTGTCATAATATAATAGAGACAGAGACAGTAGGTCTAGCTGGTCTGTCATATTATAATAGAGACAGTAGATCTTGCTGGTCCGTCATAATATAATAGAGACAGTAGATCTAGCTGTTCGTCATTATATAATAGAGACAGTAGATCTAGCTGGTCTGTCATAATATAACAGAGACAGTAGATCTTGCTGGTCCGTCATAATATAACAGAGACAGTAGATCTAGCTGTTCTGTCATAATACAATACAGACAATCAATCGAGCTGTTCGTCATTATATAATAGAGACAGTAGATCTAGCTGGTCTGTCATTATATAATAGAGACAGTAGATCTAGCTGGTCTTTCATAATACAATAGAATCAGAAGATCCAGCTGGTCTGTCAAAATATAATAGAGATAGTATATCTAGTTGATCTGTCATAATATAATAGAGACATAGATAAAGTAGATCTAGCTGGTCTGTCATATTATAATAGAGAAGGTAGATCTAGCTGGTCTGTCATAATATAATAGAGACAGTAGATCTAGCTGTTCTGTCATGATACAATAGAGACAATCAATCTAGCTGCTCTGTCATAATATAATAGAGACAGTAGATCTAGCTGGTCTGTCATAATATAATAGAAACAGTAGATCTAGCTGGTCTGTCATAATATAATAGAGACATAGAGACAGTAGATCTAGCTGGTCTGTCATATTATAATAGAGACAGTAGATCTAGCTGGTCTGTCATAATATAATAGAGACAGTAGATCGAGCTGGTCTGCCATAACATAATAGAGACAGCAGATCTAGCTGTTCTGTCATAATACAATAGAGACAATCGATCTAGCTGGTATGTCATAATACAATAGAATAAGTAATCTAGCTGGTATGTCAAAATATAATAGAGACAATAGATCTAGCTGGTCTGTCATATTATAATAGAGAAGGTAGATCTAGCTGGTCTGTCATAATATAATAGAGACAGTAGATCTAGCTGTTCTGTCATAATACAATAAAGACAATCGATCTAGCTGTTCTGTCATAATATAATAGAGACAGTAGATCTAGCTGGTCTGTCATAATATAATAGAGACAGTAGATCTAGCTGGTCTGTCATATTATAATAGAGACAGTAGTTCTAGCTAGTCTGTAATAATATAATAGAGACAGTAGATTGAGCTGGTCTGCCATAACATAATAGAGAGAGCAGATCTAGCTGTTCTGTCATAATATAATAGAGGCAGTAGATCTAGCTGGTCTGTCATAATATAATAGAGACAGTTGATCTAGCTGGTCTGTCATAAAAGAACAGAGACAGTAGTTCTAGCTAGTCTGTAATAATATAATAGAGACAGTAGATCGAGCTGGTCTGCCATAACATAATAGAGACAGCAGATCTAGCTGTTCTGTCATAATATAATAGAGACAGTAGTTCTAGCTGGTCTGTCATAACATAATAGAGACATAGAGACAGCAGATCTAGCTGTTCTGTCATAATATAATAGAGACAGCAGATCTAGCTGTTCTGTCATAATACAATGGAGACAATCGATCTAGCTGGTCTGTCATAATATAATAGAGACATAGAGACAGTAGATCTAGCTGGTCTGTCATAATACAATAGAGGCAGTAGATCTAGCTGGTCTGTCATAATATAATAGAGACAGTAGATCTAGCTGGTCTGTCATAAAAGAACAGAGACAGTAGTTCTAGCTAGTCTGTAATAATATAATAGAGACAATCGATCTAGCTGTTCGTCATTATATAATAGAGACAGTAGATCTAGCTGGTCTGTCATTATATAATAGAGACAGTAGATCTAGCTGGTCTTTCATAATACAATAGAATCAGAAGATCCAGCTGGTCTGTCAAAATATAATAGAGATAGTATATCTAGTTGATCTGTCATAATATAATAGAGACATAGATAAAGTAGATCTAGCTGGTCTGTCATATTATAATAGAGAAGGTAGATCTAGCTGGTCTGTCATAATATAATAGAGACAGTAGATCTAGCTGTTCTGTCATGATACAATAGAGACAATCAATCTAGCTGCTCTGTCATAATATAATAGAGACAGTAGATCTAGCTGGTCTGTCATAATATAATAGAAACAGTAGATCTAGCTGGTCTGTCATAATATAATAGAGACATAGAGACAGTAGATCGA
Organism: Oncorhynchus clarkii lewisi; assembly: GCF_045791955.1. Lineage (NCBI taxonomy): Eukaryota > Metazoa > Chordata > Actinopteri > Salmoniformes > Salmonidae > Oncorhynchus > Oncorhynchus clarkii. The sequence goes on along the minus strand of NC_092171.1, from coordinate 47,423,542 downwards.
GCTGGTCTGCCATAACATAATAGAGACAGCAGATCTAGCTGTTCTGTCATAATATAATAGAGACAGTAGTTCTAGCTGGTCTGTCATAACATAATATAGACATAGAGACAGCAGATCTAGCTGTTCTGTCATAACATAATAGAGACAGCAGATCTAGCTGTTCTGTCATAATACAATGGAGACAATCGATCTAGCTGGTCTGTCATAATACAATAGAATCAGTAGATCTAGCTGGTCTGTCATAATATAATAGAGAGTATATCTAATTTGTCTGTCATAATATAATAGAGACAGAGACAGTAGATCTAGATGGTCTGTCATATTATAATAGAGACAGTAGATCTAGCTGTTCTGTCATAATACAATAGAGACAATCGATCTAGCTGTTCGTCATTATATAATAGAGACAGTAGATCTAGCTGGTCTGTCATAATATAACAGAGACAGTAGATCTTGCTGGTCCGTCATAATATAATAGAGACAGCAGATCTAGTTGGTCTGTCATAATATAATAGAGACAGCAGATCTAGCTGTTCTGTCATAATATAATAGAGACAGTAGATCTAGCTGGTCTGTCATAATATAATAGAGACAGTATAATGAGCTGGTCTGTCATAATATAATAGAGACAGTAGATCTAGCTGGTCTGTCATATTATAATAGAGACAATAGATCTAGCTGGTCTGTCATAATATAGAGACAGTAGTTCTAGCTGGTCTGTCATAATATAATAGAGACATAGAGACAGTAGATCTAGCTGGTCTGTCATAATACAATAGAGACAGTAGATCTAGCTGTTCTGTCATAATACAATGGAGACAATCGATCTAGCTGGTCTGTCATAATACAATAGAATCAGTAGATCTAGCTGGTCTGTCATAATATAATAGAGACAGTATATCTAATTTGTCTGTCATAATATAATAGAGACAGAGACAGTAGATCTAGCTGGTCTGTCATATTATAATAGAGACAGTAGATCTTGCTGGTCCGTCATAATATAATAGAGACAGTAGATCTAGCTGTTCGTCATTATATAATAGAGACAGTAGATCTAGCTGGTCTGTCATAATATAACAGAGACAGTAGATCTTGCTGGTCTGTCATAATATAACAGAGACAGTAGATCTAGCTGTTCTGTCATAATACAATACAGACAATCAATCGAGCTGTTCGTCATTATATAATAGAGACAGTAGATCTAGCTGGTCTGTCATTATATAATAGAGACAGTAGATCTAGCTGGTCTGTCATAATACAATAGAATCAGAAGATCCAGCTGGTCTGTCAAAATATAATAGAGATAGTATATCTAGTTGATCTGTCATAATATAATAGAGACATAGATAAAGTAGATCTAGCTGGTCTGTCATATTATAATAGAGAAGGTAGATCTAGCTGGTCTGTCATAATATAATAGAGACAGTAGATCTAGCTGTTCTGTCATGATACAATAGAGACAATCAATCTAGCTGCTCTGTCATAATATAATAGAGACAGTAGATCTAGCTGGTCTGTCATAATATAATAGAAACAGTAGATCTAGCTGGTCTGTCATAATATAATAGAGACATAGAGAGAGTAGATCTAGCTGGTCTGTCATATTATAATAGAGACAGTAGATCTAGCTGGTCTGTCATAATATAATAGAGACAGTAGATCGAGCTGGTCTGCCATAACATAATAGAGACAGCAGATCTAGCTGTTCTGTCATAATACAATAGAGACAATCGATCTAGCTGGTATGTCATAATACAATAGAATCAGTAATCTAGCTGGTATGTCAAAATATAATAGAGACAATAGAGCTAGCTGGTCTGTCATATTATAATAGAGAAGGTAGATCTAGCTGGTCTTTCATAATATAATAGAGACAGTAGATCTAGCTGTTCTGTCATAATACAATAAAGACAATCGATCTAGCTGTTCTGTCATAATATAATAGAGACAGTAGATCTAGCTGGTCTGTCATAATATAATAGAGACAGTAGATCTAGCTGGTCTGTCATATTATAATAGAGACAGTAGTTCTAGCTAGTCTGTAATAATATAATAGAGACAGTAGATTGAGCTGGTCTGCCATAACATAATAGAGGGAGCAGATCTAGCTGTTCTGTCATAATATAATAGAGGCAGTAGATCTAGCTGGTCTGTCATAATATAATAGAGACAGTAGATCTAGCTGGTCTGTCATAAAAGAACAGAGACAGTAGTTCTAGCTAGTCTGTAATAATATAATAGAGACAGTAGATCTAGCTGTTCTGTCATAATATAATAGAGACAGTAGTTCTAGCTGGTCTGTCATAAAAGAACAGAGACACTAGTTCTAGCTAGTCTGTAATAATATAATAGAGACAGTAGATCAAGCTGGTCTGTCATAATATAATAGAGACAGTAGATCTAGCTGGTCTGTCATAAAAGAACAGAGACACTAGTTCTAGCTAGTCTGTAATAATATAATAGAGACAGTAGATCAAGCTGGTCTGTCATAATATAATAGAGACAGTAGATCTAGCTGTTCTGTCATAATACAATAGAGACAATCGATCTAGCTGGTCTGTCATAATATAATAGAGGCAGTAGATCTAGCTGGTCTGTCATAATATAATAGAGACAGTAGATCTAGCTGGTCTGTCATATTATAATAGAGACAGTAGATCTAGCTGGTCTGTCATAATATAGAGACAGTAGTTCTAGCTGGTCTGTCATAATATAATAGAGACATAGAGACAGTAGATCTAGCTGGTCTGTCATCATACAATAGAGACAGTAGATCTAGCTGTTCTGTCATAATACAATGGAGACAATCGATCTAGCTGGTCTGTCATAATACAATAGAATCAGTAGATCTAGCTGGTCTGTCATAAAATAATAGAGACAGTATATCTAATTTGTCTGTCATAATATAATAGAGACAGAGACAGTAGATCTAGCTGGTCTGTCATATTATAATAGAGACAGTAGATCTTGCTGGTCCGTCATAATATAATAGAGACAGTAGATCTAGCTGTTCGTCATTATATAATAGAGACAGTAGATCTAGCTGGTCTGTCATAATATAACAGAGACAGTAGATCTTGCTGGTCCGTCATAATATAACAGAGACAGTAGATCTAGCTGTTCTGTCATAATACAATACAGACAATAAATCGAGCTGTTCGTCATTATATAATAGAGACAGTAGATCTAGCTGGTCTGTCATTATATAATAGAGACAGTAGATCTAGCTGGTCTGTCATAATATAATAGAGACATAGATAAAGTAGATCTAGCTGGTCTGTCATATTATAATAGAGAAGGTAGATCTAGCTGGTCTGTCATAATATAATAGAGACAGTAGATCTAGTTGATCTGTCATAATATAATAGAGACATAGATAAAGTAGATCTAGCTGGTCTGTCATATTATAATAGAGAAGGTAGATCTAGCTGGTCTGTCATAATATAATAGAGACAGTAGATCTAGCTGTTCTGTCATGATACAATAGAGACAATCAATCTAGCTGCTCTGTCATAATATAATAGAGACAGTAGATCTAGCTGGTCTGTCATCATATAATAGAAACAGTAGATCTAGCTGGTCTGTCATAATATAATAGAGACATAGAGACAGTAGATCTAGCTGGTCTGTCATATTATAATAGAGACAGTAGTTCTAGCTAGTCTGTAATAATATAATAGAGACAGTAGATTGAGCTGGTCTGCCATAACATAATAGAGAGAGCAGATCTAGCTGTTCTGTCATAATATAATAGAGGCAGTAGATCTAGCTGGTCTGTCATAATATAATAGAGACAGTAGATCTAGCTGGTCTGTCATAAAAGAACAGAGACAATCGATCTAGCTGGTCTGTCATAATATAATAGAGGCAGTAGATCTAGCTGGTCTGTCATAATATAATAGAGACAGTAGATCTAGCTGGTCTGTCATATTATAATAGAGACAGTAGATCTAGCTGGTCTGTCATAATATAGAGACAGTAGTTCTAGCTGGTCTGTCATAATATAATAGAGACATAGAGACAGTAGATCTAGCTGGTCTGTCATAATACAATAGAGACAGTAGATCTAGCTGTTCTGTCATAATACAATGGAGACAATCGATCTAGCTGGTCTGTCATAATACAATAGAATCAGTAGATCTAGCTGGTCTGTCATAAAATAATAGAGACAGTATATCTAATTTGTCTGTCATAATATAATAGAGACAGAGACAGTAGGTCTAGCTGGTCTGTCATATTATAATAGAGACAGTAGATCTTGCTGGTCCGTCATAATATAATAGAGACAGTAGATCTAGCTGTTCGTCATTATATAATAGAGACAGTAGATCTAGCTGGTCTGTCATAATATAACAGAGACAGTAGATCTTGCTGGTCCGTCATAATATAACAGAGACAGTAGATCTAGCTGTTCTGTCATAATACAATACAGACAATCAATCGAGCTGTTCGTCATTATATAATAGAGACAGTAGATCTAGCTGGTCTGTCATTATATAATAGAGACAGTAGATCTAGCTGGTCTTTCATAATACAATAGAATCAGAAGATCCAGCTGGTCTGTCAAAATATAATAGAGATAGTATATCTAGTTGATCTGTCATAATATAATAGAGACATAGATAAAGTAGATCTAGCTGGTCTGTCATATTATAATAGAGAAGGTAGATCTAGCTGGTCTGTCATAATATAATAGAGACAGTAGATCTAGCTGTTCTGTCATGATACAATAGAGACAATCAATCTAGCTGCTCTGTCATAATATAATAGAGACAGTAGATCTAGCTGGTCTGTCATAATATAATAGAAACAGTAGATCTAGCTGGTCTGTCATAATATAATAGAGACATAGAGACAGTAGATCTAGCTGGTCTGTCATATTATAAAAGAGACAGTAGATCTAGCTGGTCTGTCATAATATAATAGAGACAGTAGATCGAGCTGGTCTGCCATAACATAATAGAGACAGCAGATCTAGCTGTTCTGTCATAATACAATAGAGACAATCGATCTAGCTGGTATGTCATAATACAATAGAATAAGTAATCTAGCTGGTATGTCAAAATATAATAGAGACAATAGATCTAGCTGGTCTGTCATATTATAATAGAGAAGGTAGATCTAGCTGGTCTGTCATAATATAATAGAGACAGTAGATCTAGCTGTTCTGTCATAATACAATAAAGACAATCGATCTAGCTGTTCTGTCATAATATAATAGAGACAGTAGATCTAGCTGGTCTGTCATAATATAATAGAGACAGTAGATCTAGCTGGTCTGTCATATTATAATAGAGACAGTAGTTCTAGCTAGTCTGTAATAATATAATAGAGACAGTAGATTGAGCTGGTCTGCCATAACATAATAGAGAGAGCAGATCTAGCTGTTCTGTCATAATATAATAGAGGCAGTAGATCTAGCTGGTCTGTCATAATATAATAGAGACAGTTGATCTAGCTGGTCTGTCATAAAAGAACAGAGACAGTAGTTCTAGCTGGTCTGTCATAACATAATAGAGACATAGAGACAGCAGATCTAGCTGTTCTGTCATAATATAATAGAGACAGCAGATCTAGCTGTTCTGTCATAATACAATGGAGACAATCGATCTAGCTGGTCTGTCATAATATAATAGAGACATAGAGACAGTAGATCTAGCTGGTCTGTCATAATACAATAGAGGCAGTAGATCTAGCTGGTCTGTCATAATATAATAGAGACAGTAGATCTAGCTGGTCTGTCATAAAAGAACAGAGACAGTAGTTCTAGCTAGTCTGTAATAATATAATAGAGACAATCGATCTAGCTGTTCGTCATTATATAATAGAGACAGTAGATCTAGCTGGTCTGTCATTATATAATAGAGACAGTAGATCTAGCTGGTCTTTCATAATACAATAGAATCAGAAGATCCAGCTGGTCTGTCAAAATATAATAGAGATAGTATATCTAGTTGATCTGTCATAATATAATAGAGACATAGATAAAGTAGATCTAGCTGGTCTGTCATATTATAATAGAGAAGGTAGATCTAGCTGGTCTGTCATAATATAATAGAGACAGTAGATCTAGCTGTTCTGTCATGATACAATAGAGACAATCAATCTAGCTGCTCTGTCATAATATAATAGAGACAGTAGATCTAGCTGGTCTGTCATAATATAATAGAAACAGTAGATCTAGCTGGTCTGTCATAATATAATAGAGACATAGAGACAGTAGATCGAGCTGGTCTGCCATAACATAATAGAGACAGCAGATCTAGCTGTTCTGTCATAATATAATAGAGACAGTAGTTCTAGCTGGTCTGTCATAACATAATATAGACATAGAGACAGCAGATCTAGCTGTTCTGTCATAACATAATAGAGACAGCAGATCTAGCTGTTCTGTCATAATACAATGGAGACAATCGATCTAGCTGGTCTGTCATAATACAATAGAATCAGTAGATCTAGCTGGTCTGTCATAATATAATAGAGAGTATATCTAATTTGTCTGTCATAATATAATAGAGACAGAGACAGTAGATCTAGATGGTCTGTCATATTATAATAGAGACAGTAGATCTAGCTGTTCTGTCATAATACAATAGAGACAATCGATCTAGCTGTTCGTCATTATATAATAGAGACAGTAGATCTAGCTGGTCTGTCATAATATAACAGAGACAGTAGATCTTGCTGGTCCGTCATAATATAATAGAGACAGCAGATCTAGTTGGTCTGTCATAATATAATAGAGACAGCAGATCTAGCTGTTCTGTCATAATATAATAGAGACAGTAGATCTAGCTGGTCTGTCATAATATAATAGAGACAGTATAACGAGCTGGTCTGTCATAATATAATAGAGACAGTAGATCTAGCTGGTCTATCATAATACAATAGAGACATAGAGACAGTAGATCTAGCCGGTCTGTCATATTATAATAGAGACAGTAGATCTAGCTGGTCTGTCATAATATAATAGAGACAGTAGATCTAGCTGGTCTGTCATAATATAATAGAGACAATCGATCTAGCTGGTCTGTCATAATATAATAGAGACAGTAGATCTAGCTGGTCTGTCATAATATAATAGAGACAGTAGATCTAGCTGGTCTATCATAATACAATAGAGACATAGAGACAGTAGATCTAGCCGGTCTGTCATATTATAATAGAGACAGTAGATCTAGCTGGTCTGTCATAATATAATAGAGACAGTAGATCTAGCTGGTCTGTCATAATATAAAAGAGACAGCAGATCTAGTTGATCTGTCATAATATAATAGAGACAGTAGATCTAGCTGGTCTGTCATAATTTAACAGAGGCAGTAGATCTAGCTGGTCTGTCATACTATAACAGAGACAGTAGATCTAGCTGGTCTGTCATAATATAAAAGAGACAGTAGATCTAGCTGGTCTATCATAATACACAAGAGACTGTAGATCCAGCTAGTCTGTAATAATATAATAGAGACAGTAGATCAGGCTGGTCTGTCATAATATAATAGAGACAGTAGATCTAGCTGGTCTGTCAAAATACAATAGAGACAGTAGATCTAGCTGGTCTATCATAATACACAAGAGACTGTAGATCCAGCTAGTCTGTAATAATATAATAGAGACAGTAGATCAAGCTGGTCTGTCATAATATAACAGAGACAGTATATATAGCTGGTCTGTCATAATATAATAGAGACAGTAGATCTAGCTGGTCTGTCATAATATAATAGAGACAGTAGATCTAGCTGTTGTTTGTCATAATACAATAGAGACAATCAATCTAGCTGGTCTGTCATAATACAATAGAGACAGTATATCTAGTTGGTCTGTCATAATATAATAGAGACAGAGAGACTGTAGATCTAGCTGGTCTGTCATATTATAATAGAGACAGTAGATCTAGCTGGTCTGCCATAATACAATAGAATCAGTAGATCCAGCTGGTCTGTCATAATATAATAGAGACAGCAGATCTAATTGGTCTGTCATAATATAATAGAGACAGCAGATCTAGTTGGTCTGTCATAATATAATAGAGACGGCAGATCTAGCTGTTCTGTCATAATATAATAGAGACAGAAGATCTAGCTGGTCTGTCATAATATAATAGAGACAGTTGATCTAGCTGGTCTGTCATAATATAACAGAGACAGTAGATCTAGCTGGTCTGTCATAAAATAACAGAGACAGTAGATCTAGCTGGTCTGTCATAATATAACAGAGACAGTAGATCTATCTGGTCTATCATAATACACAAGAGACTGTAGATCCAGCTAGTCTGTAATAATATAATAGAGAAAGTAGATATAGCTGGTCTGTCATAATATAATAGAGACAGTATATCTAGCTGGTCTGTCAAAATACAAGAGACAGCAGATCTAGCTGGTCTATCATAATACAATAGAGACAGCAGATCTAGCTGTTCTGTCCTAATATAATAGAGACAGTAGATCTAGCTGGTCTGTCTTAATATAATAGAGACAGTAGATCTAGCTGTTCTGTCACAATATAATAGAGACAGAAGATCTAGCTGGTCTATCATAATATAATAGAGACATAGAGACAGTAGATCTAGCCGGTCTGTCATATTATAATAGAGACAGTAGATCTAGCTGGTCTGTCATAATATAATAGAGACAGTAGATTGAGCTGGTCTGTCATAATATAATAGAGACAGTGGATCTAGCGGTTCTGTCATAATACAATAGAGACAATCGATCTAGCTGTTCGTCATTATATAATAGAGACAGTAGATCTAGCTGGTCTGTCATAATATAATAGAGACAGTAGATCTTGCTGGTCCATCATAATATAATAGTGACAGTAGATCTAGTTGGTCTGTCATAATATAATAGATCTAGCTGGCCTGTCATAATATAATAGAGACAGTAGATCTTACTGGTCTGTCATAATATAATAGAGACAGAGACAGTAGATCTAGCTGGTCTGTCATAATATAATAGAGACAGTAGATCTAGCTGGTCTGTCATAATACAATAGATCTAGCTAGTCTGTCATAATATAACAGAGACAGTAGATCTAGCTGGTCTGTCATAATATAATAGAGACATAGAGACAGTAGATCTAGCTGGTCTGTCATAATACAATAGATCTAGCTAGTCTGTCATAATATAACAGAGACAGTAGATCTAGCTGGTCTGTCATACTATAATAGAGACAGTAGATCTAGCTGTTCTGTCATGATACAATAGAGACAATCAATCTAGCTGCTCTGTCATAATATAATAGAGACAGTAGATCTAGCTGGTCTGTCATAATATAATAGAAACAGTAGATCTAGCTGGTCTGTCATAATATAATAGAGACATAGAGACAGTAGATCTAGCTGGTCTGTCATATTATAATAGAGACAGTAGATCTAGCTGGTCTGTCATAATATAATAGAGACAGTAGATCGAGCTGGTCTGCCATAACATAATAGAGACAGCAGATCTAGCTGTTCTGTCATAATACAATAGAGACAATCGATCTAGCTGGTATGTCATAATACAATAGAATCAGTAATCTAGCTGGTATGTCAAAATATAATAGAGACAATAGATCTAGCTGGTCTGTCATATTATAATAGAGAAGGTAGATCTAGCTGGTCTGTCATAATATAATAGAGACAGTAGATCTAGCTGTTCTGTCATAATACAATAAAGACAATCGATCTAGCTGTTCTGTCATAATATAATAGAGACAGTAGATCTAGCTGGTCTGTCATAATATAATAGAGACAGTAGATCTAGCTGGTCTGTCATATTATAATAGAGACAGTAGTTCTAGCTAGTCTGTAATAATATAATAGAGACAGTAGATCGAGCTGGTCTGCCATAACATAATAGAGACAGCAGATCTAGCTGTTCTGTCATAATATAATAGAGACAGTAGTTCTAGCTGGTCTGTCATAACATAATAGAGACATAGAGACAGCAGATCTAGCTGTTCTGTCATAATATAATAGAGACAGCAGATCTAGCTGTTCTGTCATAATACAATGGAGACAATCGATCTAGCTGGTCTGTCATAATATAATAGAGACATAGAGACAGTAGATCTAGCTGGTCTGTCATAATACAATAGAGGCAGTAGATCTAGCTGGTCTGTCATAATATAATAGAGACAGTAGATCTAGCTGGTCTGTCATAAAATAACAGAGACAGTAGTTCTAGCTAGTCTGTAATAATATAATAGAGACAGTAGATCGAGCTGGTCTGCCATAACATAATAGAGACAGCAGATCTAGCTGTTCTGTCATAATATAATAGAGACAGTAGTTCTAGCTGGTCTGTCATAACATAATAGAGACATAGAGACAGCAGATCTAGCTGTTCTGTCATAACATAATAGAGACAGCAGATCTATCTGTTCTGTCATAATACAATGGAGACAATCGATCTAGCTGGTCTGTCATAATACAATAGAATCAGTAGATCTAGCTGGTCTGTCATAATATAATAGAAACAGTAGATCTAGCTGGTCTGTCATAATATAATAGAGACATAGAGACAGTAGATCTAGCTGGTCTGTCATATTATATTAGAGACAGTAGATCTAGCTGGTCTGTCATAATATAATAGAGACAGTAGATCGAGCTGGTCTGCCATAACATAATAGAGACAGCAGATCTAGCTGTTCTGTCATAATACAATAGAGACAATCGATCTAGCTGGTATATCATAATACAATAGAATCAGTAATCTAGCTGGTATGTCAAAATATAATAGAGACAATAGATCTAGCTGGTCTGTCATATTATAATAGAGAAGGTAGATCTAGCTGGTCTGTCATAATATAATAGAGACAGTAGATCTAGCTGTTCTGTCATAATACAATAAAGACAATCGATCTAGCTGTTCTGTCATATTATAATAGAGACAGTAGTTCTAGCTAGTCTGTAATAATATAATAGAGACAGTAGATTGAGCTGGTCTGCCATAACATAATAGAGAGAGCAGATCTAGCTGTTCTGTCATAATATAATAGAGGCAGTAGATCTAGCTGGTCTGTCATAATATAATAGAGACAGTAGATCTAGCTGGTCTGTCATAAAAGAACAGAGACACTAGTTCTAGCTAGTCTGTAATAATATAATAGAGACAGTAGATCAAGCTGGTCTGTCATAATATAATAGAGACAGTAGATCTAGCTGGTCTGTCATAAAAGAACAGAGACACTAGTTCTAGCTAGTCTGTAATAAAAGTCTGTCATAAAAGAACAGAGACAGTAGTTCTAGCTAGTCTGTAATAATATAATAGAGACAGTAGATCGAGCTGGTCTGCCATAACATAATAGAGACAGCAGATCTAGCTGTTCTGTCATAATATAATAGAGACAGTAGTTCTAGCTGGTCTGTCATAACATAATAGAGACATAGAGACAGCAGATCTAGCTGTTCTGTCATAACATAATAGAGACAGCAGATCTAGCTGTTCTGTCATAATACAATGGAGACAATCGATCTAGCTGGTCTGTCATAATACAATAGAATCAGTAGATCTAGCTGGTCTGTCATAATATAATAGAAACAGTAGATCTAGCTGGTCTGTCATAATATAATAGAGACATAGAGACAGTAGATCTAGCTGGTCTGTCATATTATAATAGAAACAGTAGATCTAGCTGGTCTGTCATAATATAATAGAGACAGTAGATCGAGCTGGTCTGCCATAACATAATAGAGACAGCAGATCTAGCTGTTCTGTCATAATACAATAGAGACAATCGATCTAGCTGGTATGTCATAATACAATAGAATCAGTAATCTAGCTGGTATGTCAAAATATAATAGAGACAATAGATCTAGCTGGTCTGTCATATTATAATAGAGAAGGTAGATCTAGCTGGTCTGTCATAATATAATAGAGACAGTAGATCTAGCTGTTCTGTCATAATACAATAAAGACAATCGATCTAGCTGTTCTGTCATAATATAATAGAGACAGTAGATCTAGCTGGTCTGTCATAATATAATAGAGACAGTAGATCTAGCTGGTCTGTCATATTATAATAGAGACAGTAGTTCTAGCTAGTCTGTAATAATATAATAGAGACAGTAGATTGAGCTGGTCTGCCATAACATAATAGAGAGAGCAGATCTAGCTGTTCTGTCATAATATAATAGAGGCAGTAGATCTAGCTGGTCTGTCATAATATAATAGAGACAGTAGATCTAGCTGGTCTGTCATAAAAGAACAGAGACAGTAGTTCTAGCTAGTCTGTAATAATATAATAGAGACAGTAGATCTAGCTGTTCTGTCATAATATAATAGAGACAGTAGTTCTAGCTGGTCTGTCATAAAAGAACAGAGACACTAGTTCTAGCTAGTCTGTAATAATATAATAGAGACAGTAGATCAAGCTGGTCTGTCATAATATAATAGAGACAGTAGATCTAGCTGGTCTGTCATAAAAGAACAGAGACACTAGTTCTAGCTAGTCTGTAATATTATAATAGAGACAGTAGATCAAGCTGGTCTGTCATAATATAATAGAGACAGTAGATCTAGCTGTTCTGTCATAATACAATAGAGACAATCGATCTAGCTGGTCTGTCATAATATAATAGAGGCAGTAGATCTAGCTGGTCTGTCATAATATAATAGAGACAGTAGATCTAGCTGGTCTGTCATATTATAATAGAGACAGTAGATCTAGCTGGTCTGTCATAATATAGAGACAGTAGTTCTAGCTGGTCTGTCATAATATAATAGAGACATAGAGACAGTAGATCTAGCTGGTCTGTCATAATACAATAGAGACAGTAGATCTAGCTGTTCTGTCATAATACAATGGAGACAATCGATCTAGCTGGTCTGTCATAATACAATAGAATCAGTAGATCTAGCTGGTCTGTCATAATATAATAGAGACAGTATATCTAATTTGTCTGTCATAATATAATAGAGACAGAGACAGTAGATCTAGCTGGTCTGTCATATTATAATAGAGACAGTAGATCTTGCTGGTCCGTCATAATATAATAAAGACAGTAGATCTAGCTGTTCGTCATTATATAATAGAGACAGTAGATCTAGCTGGTCTGTCATAATATAACAGAGACAGTAGATCTTGCTGGTCCGTCATAATATAACAGAGACAGTAGATCTAGCTGTTCTGTCATAATACAATACAGACAATCAATCGAGCTGTTCGTCATTATATAATAGAGACAGTAGATCTAGCTGGTCTGTCATTATATAATAGAGACAGTAGATCTAGCTGGTCTGTCATAATACAATAGAATCAGAAGATCCAGCTGGTCTGTCAAAATATAATAGAGATAGTATATCTAGTTGATCTGTCATAATATAATAGAGACATAGATAAAGTAGATCTAGCTGGTCTGTCATAATATAATAGAGACAGTAGATCTAGCTGTTCTGTCATGATACAATAGAGACAATCAATCTAGCTGCTCTGTCATAATATAATAGAGACAGTAGATCTAGCTGGTCTGTCATAATATAATAGAAACAGTAGATCTAGCTGGTCTGTCATAATATAATAGAGACATAGAGACAGTAGATCTAGCTGGTCTGTCATAATATAATAGAGACAGTAGATCTAGCTGGTCTGTCATAAAAGAACAGAGACAGTAGTTCTAGCTAGTCTGTAATAATATAATAGAGACAGTAGATCGAGCTGGTCTGCCATAACATAATAGAGACAGCAGATCTAGCTGTTCTGTCATAATATAATAGAGACAGTAGTTCTAGCTGGTCTGTCATAACATAATAGAGACATAGAGACAGCAGATCTAGCTGTTCTGTCATAACATAATAGAGACAGCAGATCTAGCTGTTCTGTCATAATACAATGGAGACAATCGATCTAGCTGGTCTGTCATAATACAATAGAATCAGTAGATCTAGCTGGTCTGTCATAATATAATAGAAACAGTAGATCTAGCTGGTCTGTCATAATATAATAGAGACATAGAGACAGTAGATCTAGCTGGTCTGTCATATTATAATAGAAACAGTAGATCTAGCTGGTCTGTCATAATATAGGGCGGCAGGGTAGCCTAGTGGTTAGAGCGTTGGACTAGTAACCGGAAGGTTGCGAGTTCAAACCCCCGAGCTGACAAGGTACAAATCTGTCGTTCTGCCCCTGAACAGGCAGTTAACCCACTGTTCCCAGGCCGTCATTGAAAATAAGAATTTGTTCTTAACTGACTTGCCTGGTTAAATAAAGGTAAAAAAAAAAATAATAATAAAATAATAGAGACAGTAGATCGAGCTGGTCTGCCATAACATAATAGAGACAGCAGATCTAGCTGTTCTGTCATAATACAATAGAGACAATCGATCTAGCTGGTATGTCATAATACAATAGAATCAGTAATCTAGCTGGTATGTCAAAATATAATAGAGACAATAGATCTAGCTGGTCTGTCATAATATAATAGAGACAGTAGATCTAGCTGTTCTGTCATAATACAATAAAGAATTATTAAATTATATTAATTAAATTAAATTATATAATAGAGACAGTAGATCTAGCTGTTCTGTCATAATATAATAGAGACAGTAGATCTAGCTGGTCTGTCATAATATAATAGAGACAGTAGATCTAGCTGGTCTGTCATATTATAATAGAGACAGTAGTTCTAGCTAGTCTGTAATAATATAATAGAGACAGTAGATTGAGCTGGTCTGCCATAACATAATAGAGAGAGCAGATCTAGCTGTTCTGTCATAATATAATAGAGGCAGTAGATCTAGCTGGTCTGTCATAATATAATAGAGACAGTAGATCTAGCTGGTCTGTCATAAAAGAACAGAGACAGTAGTTCTAGCTAGTCTGTAATAATATAATAGAGACAGTAGATCTAGCTGTTCTGTCATAATATAATAGAGACAGTAGTTCTAGCTGGTCTGTCATAAAAGAACAGAGACACTAGTTCTAGCTAGTCTGTAATATTATAATAGAGACAGTAGATCAAGCTGGTCTGTCAAAATATAATAGAGACAGTAGATCTAGCTGTTCTGTCATAATACAATAGAGACAATCGATCTAGCTGGTCTGTCATAATATAATAGAGGCAGTAGATCTAGCTGGTCTGTCATAATATAATAGAGACAGTAGATCTAGCTGGTCTGTCATATTATAATAGAGACAGTAGATCTAGCTGGTCTGTCATAATATAGAGACAGTAGTTCTAGCTGGTCTGTCATAATATAATAGAGACATAGAGACAGTAGATCTAGCTGGTCTGTCATAATACAATAGAGACAGTAGATCTAGCTGTTCTGTCATAATACAATGGAGACAATCGATCTAGCTGGTCTGTCATAATACAATAGAATCAGTAGATCTAGCTGGTCTGTCATAATATAATAGAGACAGTATATCTAATTTGTCTGTCATAATATAATAGAGACAGAGACAGTAGATCTAGCTGGTCTGTCATATTATAATAGAGACAGTAGATCTTGCTGGTCCGTCATAATATAATAGAGACAGTAGATCTAGCTGTTCGTCATTATATAATAGAGACAGTAGATCTAGCTGGTCTGTCATAATATAACAGAGACAGTAGATCTTGCTGGTCCGTCATAATATAACAGAGACAGTAGATCTAGCTGTTCTGTCATAATACAATACAGACAATCAATCGAGCTGTTCGTCATTATATAATAGAGACAGTAGATCTAGCTGGTCTGTCATTATATAATAGAGACAGTAGATCTAGCTGGTCTGTCATAATACAATAGAATCAGAAGATCCAGCTGGTCTGTCAAAATATAATAGAGATAGTATATCTAGTTGATCTGTCATAATATAATAGAGACATAGATAAAGTAGATCTAGCTGGTCTGTCATAATATAATAGAGACAGTAGATCTAGCTGTTCTGTCATGATACAATAGAGACAATCAATCTAGCTGCTCTGTCATAATATAATAGAGACAGTAGATCTAGCTGGTCTGTCATAATATAATAGAAACAGTAGATCTAGCTGGTCTGTCATAATATAATAGAGACATAGAGACAGTAGATCTAGCTGGTCTGTCATAATATAATAGAGACAGTAGATCTAGCTGGTCTGTCATAAAAGAACAGAGACAGTAGTTCTAGCTAGTCTGTAATAATATAATAGAGACAGTAGATCGAGCTGGTCTGCCATAACATAATAGAGACAGCAGATCTAGCTGTTCTGTCATAATATAATAGAGACAGTAGTTCTAGCTGGTCTGTCATAACATAATAGAGACATAGAGACAGCAGATCTAGCTGTTCTGTCATAACATAATAGAGACAGCAGATCTATCTGTTCTGTCATAATACAATGGAGACAATCGATCTAGCTGGTCTGTCATAATACAATAGAATCAGTAGATCTAGCTGGTCTGTCATAATATAATAGAAACAGTAGATCTAGCTGGTCTGTCATAATATAATAGAGACATAGAGACAGTAGATCTAGCTGGTCTGTCATATTATATTAGAGACAGTAGATCTAGCTGGTCTGTCATAATATAATAGAGACAGTAGATCGAGCTGGTCTGCCATAACATAATAGAGACAGCAGATCTAGCTGTTCTGTCATAATACAATAGAGACAATCGATCTAGCTGGTATATCATAATACAATAGAATCAGTAATCTAGCTGGTATGTCAAAATATAATAGAGACAATAGATCTAGCTGGTCTGTCATATTATAATAGAGAAGGTAGATCTAGCTGGTCTGTCATAATATAATAGAGACAGTAGATCTAGCTGTTCTGTCATAATACAATAAAGATAATCGATCTAGCTGTTCTGTCATATTATAATAGAGACAGTAGTTCTAGCTAGTCTGTAATAATATAATAGAGACAGTAGATTGAGCTGGTCTGCCATAACATAATAGAGAGAGCAGATCTAGCTGTTCTGTCATAATATAATAGAGGCAGTAGATCTAGCTGGTCTGTCATAATATAATAGAGACAGTAGATCTAGCTGGTCTGTCATAAAAGAACAGAGACAGTAGTTCTAGCTAGTCTGTAATAATATAATAGAGACAGTAGATCTAGCTGTTCTGTCATAATATTATAGAGACAGTAGTTCTAGCTGGTCTGTCATAAAAGAACAGAGACACTAGTTCTAGCTAGTCTGTAATAATATAATAGAGACAGTAGATCAAGCTGGTCTGTCATAATATAATAGAGACAGTAGATCTAGCTGGTCTGTCATAAAAGAACAGAGACACTAGTTCTAGCTAGTCTGTAATAAAAGTCTGTCATAAAAGAACAGAGACAGTAGTTCTAGCTAGTCTGTAATAATATAATAGAGACAGTAGATCGAGCTGGTCTGCCATAACATAATAGAGACAGCAGATCTAGCTGTTCTGTCATAATATAATAGAGACAGTAGTTCTAGCTGGTCTGTCATAACATAATAGAGACATAGAGACAGCAGATCTAGCTGTTCTGTCATAACATAATAGAGACAGCAGATCTAGCTGTTCTGTCATAATACAATGGAGACAATCGATCTAGCTGGTCTGTCATAATACAATAGAATCAGTAGATCTAGCTGGTCTGTCATAATATAATAGAAACAGTAGATCTAGCTGGTCTGTCATAATATAATAGAGACATAGAGACAGTAGATCTAGCTGGTCTGTCATATTATAATAGAAACAGTAGATCTAGCTGGTCTGTCATAATATAATAGAGACAGTAGATCGAGCTGGTCTGCCATAACATAATAGAGACAGCAGATCTAGCTGTTCTGTCATAATACAATAGAGACAATCGATCTAGCTGGTATGTCATAATACAATAGAATCAGTAATCTAGCTGGTATGTCAAAATATAATAGAGACAATAGATCTAGCTGTTCTGTCATATTATAATAGAGAAGGTAGATCTAGCTGGTCTGTCATAATATAATAGAGACAGTAGATCTAGCTGGTCTGTCATATTATAATAGAGACAGTAGTTCTAGCTAGTCTGTAATAATATAATAGAGACAGTAGATTGAGCTGGTCTGCCATAACATAATAGAGAGAGCAGATCTAGCTGTTCTGTCATAACATAATAGAGGCAGTAGATCTAGCTGGTCTGTCATAATATAATAGAGACAGTAGATCTAGCTGGTCTGTCATAAAAGAACAGAGACAGTAGTTCTAGCTAGTCTGTAATAATATAATAGAGACAGTAGATCTAGCTGTTCTGTCATAATATAATAGAGACAGTTGTTCTAGCTGGTCTGTCATAAAAGAACAGAGACACTAGTTCTAGCTAGTCTGTAATAATATAAAAGAGACAGTAGATCAAGCTGGTCTGTCATAATATAATAGAGACAGTAGATCTAGCTGGTCTGTCATAAAAGAACAGAGACACTAGTTCTAGCTAGTCTGTAATATTATAATAGAGACAGTAGATCAAGCTGGTCTGTCATAATATAATAGAGACAGTAGATCTAGCTGTTCTGTCATAATACAATAGAGACAATCGATCTAGCTGGTCTGTCATAATATAATAGAGGCAGTAGATCTAGCTGGTCTGTCATAATATAATAGAGACAGTAGATCTAGCTGGTCTGTCATATTATAATAGAGACAGTAGATCTAGCTGGTCTGTCATAATATAGAGACAGTAGTTCTAGCTGGTCTGTCATAATATAATAGAGACATAGAGACAGTAAATCTAGCTGGTCTGTCATAATACAATAGAGACAGTAGATCTAGCTGTTCTGTCATAATACAATGGAGACAATCGATCTAGCTGGTCTGTCATAATACAATAGAATCAGTAGATCTAGCTGGTCTGTCATAATATAATAGAGACAGTATATCTAATTTGTCTGTCATAATATAATAGAGACAGAGACAGTAGATCTAGCTGGTCTGTCATATTATAATAGAGACAGTAGATCTTGCTGGTCCGTCATAATATAATAGAGACAGTAGATCTAGCTGTTCGTCATTATATAATAGAGACAGTAGATCTAGCTGGTCTGTCATAATATAACAGAGACAGTAGATCTTGCTGGTCCGTCATAATATAACAGAGACAGTAGATCTAGCTGTTCTGTCATAATACAATACAGACAATCAATCGAGCTGTTCGTCATTATATAATAGAGACAGTAGATCTAGCTGGTCTGTCATTATATAATAGAGACAGTAGATCTAGCTGGTCTGTCATAATACAATAGAATCAGAAGATCCAGCTGGTCTGTCAAAATATAATAGAGATAGTATATCTAGTTGATCTGTCATAATATAATAGAGACATAGATAAAGTAGATCTAGCTGGTCTGTCATAATATAATAGAGACAGTAGATCTAGCTGTTCTGTCATGATACAATAGAGACAATCAATCTAGCTGCTCTGTCATAATATAATAGAGACAGTAGATCTAGCTGGTCTGTCATAATATAATAGAAACAGTAGATCTAGCTGGTCTGTCATAATATAATAGAGACATAGAGACAGTAGATCTAGCTGGTCTGTCATAATATAATAGAGACAGTAGATCTAGCTGGTCTGTCATAAAAGAACAGAGACAGTAGTTCTAGCTAGTCTGTAATAATATAATAGAGACAGTAGATCGAGCTGGTCTGCCATAACATAATAGAGACAGCAGATCTAGCTGTTCTGTCATAATATAATAGAGACAGTAGTTCTAGCTGGTCTGTCATAACATAATAGAGACATAGAGACAGCAGATCTAGCTGTTCTGTCATAATATAATAGAGACAGCAGATCTAGCTGTTCTGTCATAATATAATAGAGACATAGAGACAGTAGATCTAGCTGGTCTGTCATAATACAATAGAGGCAGTAGATCTAGCTGGTCTGTCATAATATAATAGAGACAGTAGATCTAGCTGGTCTGTCATAAAAGAACAGAGACAGTAGTTCTAGCTAGTCTGTAATAATATAATAGAGACAGTAGATTGAGCTGGTCTGCCATAACATAATAGAGAGAGCAGATCTAGCTGTTCTGTCATAATATAATAGAGGCAGTAGATCTAGCTGGTCTGTCATAATATAATAGAGACAGTAGATCTAGCTGGTCTGTCATAAAAGAACAGAGACAGTAGTTCTAGCTAGTCTGTAATAATATAATAGAGACAGTAGATCTAGCTGTTCTGTCATAATATTATAGAGACAGTAGTTCTAGCTGGTCTGTCATAAAAGAACAGAGACACTAGTTCTAGCTAGTCTGTAATAATATAATAGAGACAGTAGATCAAGCTGGTCTGTCATAATATAATAGAGACAGTAGATCTAGCTGGTCTGTCATAAAAGAACAGAGACACTAGTTCTAGCTAGTCTGTAATAAAAGTCTGTCATAAAAGAACAGAGACAGTAGTTCTAGCTAGTCTGTAATAATATAATAGAGACAGTAGATCGAGCTGGTCTGCCATAACATAATAGAGACAGCAGATCTAGCTGTTCTGTCATAATATAATAGAGACAGTAGTTCTAGCTGGTCTGTCATAACATAATAGAGACATAGAGACAGCAGATCTAGCTGTTCTGTCATAACATAATAGAGACAGCAGATCTAGCTGTTCTGTCATAATACAATGGAGACAATCGATCTAGCTGGTCTGTCATAATACAATAGAATCAGTAGATCTAGCTGGTCTGTCATAATATAATAGAAACAGTAGATCTAGCTGGTCTGTCATAATATAATAGAGACATAGAGACAGTAGATCTAGCTGGTCTGTCATATTATAATAGAAACAGTAGATCTAGCTGGTCTGTCATAATATAATAGAGACAGTAGATCGAGCTGGTCTGCCATAACATAATAGAGACAGCAGATCTAGCTGTTCTGTCATAATACAATAGAGACAATCGATCTAGCTGGTATGTCATAATACAATAGAATCAGTAATCTAGCTGGTATGTCAAAATATAATAGAGACAATAGATCTAGCTGTTCTGTCATATTATAATAGAGAAGGTAGATCTAGCTGGTCTGTCATAATATAATAGAGACAGTAGATCTAGCTGGTCTGTCATATTATAATAGAGACAGTAGTTCTAGCTAGTCTGTAATAATATAATAGAGACAGTAGATTGAGCTGGTCTGCCATAACATAATAGAGAGAGCAGATCTAGCTGTTCTGTCATAACATAATAGAGGCAGTAGATCTAGCTGGTCTGTCATAATATAATAGAGACAGTAGATCTAGCTGGTCTGTCATAAAAGAACAGAGACAGTAGTTCTAGCTAGTCTGTAATAATATAATAGAGACAGTAGATCTAGCTGTTCTGTCATAATATAATAGAGACAGTTGTTCTAGCTGGTCTGTCATAAAAGAACAGAGACACTAGTTCTAGCTAGTCTGTAATAATATAAAAGAGACAGTAGATCAAGCTGGTCTGTCATAATATAATAGAGACAGTAGATCTAGCTGGTCTGTCATAAAAGAACAGAGACACTAGTTCTAGCTAGTCTGTAATATTATAATAGAGACAGTAGATCAAGCTGGTCTGTCATAATATAATAGAGACAGTAGATCTAGCTGTTCTGTCATAATACAATAGAGACAATCGATCTAGCTGGTCTGTCATAATATAATAGAGGCAGTAGATCTAGCTGGTCTGTCATAATATAATAGAGACAGTAGATCTAGCTGGTCTGTCATATTATAATAGAGACAGTAGATCTAGCTGGTCTGTCATAATATAGAGACAGTAGTTCTAGCTGGTCTGTCATAATATAATAGAGACATAGAGACAGTAAATCTAGCTGGTCTGTCATAATACAATAGAGACAGTAGATCTAGCTGTTCTGTCATAATACAATGGAGACAATCGATCTAGCTGGTCTGTCATAATACAATAGAATCAGTAGATCTAGCTGGTCTGTCATAATATAATAGAGACAGTATATCTAATTTGTCTGTCATAATATAATAGAGACAGAGACAGTAGATCTAGCTGGTCTGTCATATTATAATAGAGACAGTAGATCTTGCTGGTCCGTCATAATATAATAGAGACAGTAGATCTAGCTGTTCGTCATTATATAATAGAGACAGTAGATCTAGCTGGTCTGTCATAATATAACAGAGACAGTAGATCTTGCTGGTCCGTCATAATATAACAGAGACAGTAGATCTAGCTGTTCTGTCATAATACAATACAGACAATCAATCGAGCTGTTCGTCATTATATAATAGAGACAGTAGATCTAGCTGGTCTGTCATTATATAATAGAGACAGTAGATCTAGCTGGTCTGTCATAATACAATAGAATCAGAAGATCCAGCTGGTCTGTCAAAATATAATAGAGATAGTATATCTAGTTGATCTGTCATAATATAATAGAGACATAGATAAAGTAGATCTAGCTGGTCTGTCATAATATAATAGAGACAGTAGATCTAGCTGTTCTGTCATGATACAATAGAGACAATCAATCTAGCTGCTCTGTCATAATATAATAGAGACAGTAGATCTAGCTGGTCTGTCATAATATAATAGAAACAGTAGATCTAGCTGGTCTGTCATAATATAATAGAGACATAGAGACAGTAGATCTAGCTGGTCTGTCATAATATAATAGAGACAGTAGATCTAGCTGGTCTGTCATAAAAGAACAGAGACAGTAGTTCTAGCTAGTCTGTAATAATATAATAGAGACAGTAGATCGAGCTGGTCTGCCATAACATAATAGAGACAGCAGATCTAGCTGTTCTGTCATAATATAATAGAGACAGTAGTTCTAGCTGGTCTGTCATAACATAATAGAGACATAGAGACAGCAGATCTAGCTGTTCTGTCATAATATAATAGAGACAGCAGATCTAGCTGTTCTGTCATAATATAATAGAGACATAGAGACAGTAGATCTAGCTGGTCTGTCATAATACAATAGAGGCAGTAGATCTAGCTGGTCTGTCATAATATAATAGAGACAGTAGATCTAGCTGGTCTGTCATAAAAGAACAGAGACAGTAGTTCTAGCTAGTCTGTAATAATATAATAGAGACAGTAGATCGAGCTGGTCTGCCATAACATAATAGAGACAGTAGTTCTAGCTGGTCTGTCATAACATAATAGAGACATAGAGACAGCAGATCTAGCTGTTCTGTCATAACATAATAGAGACAGCAGATCTAGCTGTTCTGTCATAATACAATGGAGACAATCGATCTAGCTGGTCTGTCATAATACAATAGAATCAGTAGATCTAGCTGGTCTGTCATAATATAATAGAGACAGTATATCTAATTTGTCTGTCATAATATAATAGAGACAGAGACAGTAGATCTAGATGGTCTGTCATATTATAATAGAGACAGTAGATCTAGCTGTTCTGTCATAATACAATAGAGACAATCGATCTAGCTGTTCGTCATTATATAATAGAGACAGTAGATCTAGCTGGTCTGTCATAATATAACAGAGACAGTAGATCTTGCTGGTCCGTCATAATATAATAGAGACAGCAGATCTAGTTGGTCTGTCATAATATAATAGAGACAGCAGATCTAGCTGTTCTGTCATAATATAATAGAGACAGTAGATCTAGCTGGTCTGTCATAATATAATAGAGACAGTATAACGAGCTGGTCTGTCAAAATACAATAGACACAGTAGATCTAGCTGGTCTATCATAATACAATAGAGACAGCAGATCTAGCTGTTCTGTCATAATATAATAGAGAAAGTAGATCTAGCTGGTCTGTCATAATATAATAGAGACAATCGATCTAGCTGGTCTGTCATAATATAATAGAGACAGTAGATCTAGCTGGTCTGTCATAATATAATAGAGACAGTAGATCTAGCTGGTCTGTCATAATATAATAGAGACAATAGATCTAGCTGGTCTGTCATAATATAAAAGAGACAGCAGATCTAGTTGATCTGTCATAATATAATAGAGACAGTAGATCTAGCTGGTCTGTCATAATATAACAGAGACAGTAGATCTAGCTGGTCTGTCATAATATAACAGAGACAGTAGATCTAGCTGGTCTGTCATAATATAAAAGAGACAGTAGATCTAGCTGGTCTATCATAATACACAAGAGACTGTAGATCCAGCTAGTCTGTAATAATATAATAGAGACAGTAGATCAGGCTGGTCTGTCATAATATAATAGAGACAGTAGATCTAGCTGGTCTGTCAAAATACAATAGAGACAGTAGATCTAGCTGGTCTATCATAATACACAAGAGACTGTAGATCCAGCTAGTCTGTAATAATATAATAGAGACAGTAGATCAAGCTGGTCTGTCATAATATAACAGAGACAGTATATATAGCTGGTCTGTCATAATATAATAGAGACAGTAGATCTAGCTGGTCTGTCATAATATAATAGAGACAGTAGATCTAGCTGTTGTTTGTCATAATACAATAGAGACAATCAATCTAGCTGGTCTGTCATAATACAATAGAGACAGTATATCTAGTTGGTCTGTCATAATATAATAGAGACAGTAGATCTAGCTGGTCTATCATAATACAATAGAATCAGTAGATCCATCTGGTCTGTCAAAATATAATAGAGATAGTATATCTAGTTGATCTGTCATAATATAATAGAGACATAGATAAAGTAGATCTAGCTGGTCTGTCATATTATAATAGAGAAGGTAGATCTAGCTGGTCTGTCATAATATAATAGAGACAGTAGATCTAGCTGGTCTGTCATAATATAATAGAGACAGTATATCAACTTGGTCTGTCATAATATAATAGAAACAGTAGATCTAGCTGGTCTGTCATAATACAATCGATCTAGCTGGTCTGTCATAATACAATAGAATCAGTAGATCTTGCTGGTCTGTCATAATATAATAGAGACAGTATATCTAGCTGGTCTGTCATAATATAATAGAGACAGTATATCTACCTGGTCTGTCATAAAATAATATAAACAGTAGATCTAGCTGGTCTGTCATAATATAATAGTGACAGTAGATCTAACTGGTCTGTCATAATCCAATAGATCTAGCTGGTCTGTCATAATATAATAGAGACAGTAGATCTTACTGGTCTGTCATAATATAATAGAGACAGAGAAAGTAGATCTAGCTGGTCTGTCATAATATAATAGAGACAGTAGATCTAGCTGGTCCGTCATAATATAATAGAGACAGTAGATCTAGCTGGTCTGTCATAATATAATAGAGACAGCAGATCTAATTGGTCTGTCATAATATAATAGAGACAGTAGATCTAGCTGGTCTGTCATAATATAATAGAGACAGCAGATCTAATTGGTCTGTCATAATATAATAGAGACAGCAGATCTAGTTGGTCTGTCATAATATAATAGAGACGGCAGCCCAAGATATCAGAACTTATTGCCATATATCTAGAAATCAAATGTATTGCTAAATTATTGACAGATTTTTGTAGTACATGCTCCCAAGTCATGTTAACCCTTTCATTTGATCTTTATTGTTCTGTCATAATATAATAGAGACAGTAGATCTAGCTGGTCTGTCATAATATAGAGACAGTAGTTCTAGCTGGTCTGTCATAATATAATAGAGACATAGAGACAGTAGATCTAGCTGGTCTGTCATAATACAATAGAGACAGTAGATCTAGCTGGTCTGTCATAATATAATAGAGACAGTAGATCTAGCTGGTCTGTCATATTATAATAGAGACAGTAGATCTAGCTGGTCTGTCATAATATAGAGACAGTAGTTCTAGCTGGTCTGTCATAATATAATAGAGACATAGAGACAGTAGATCTAGCTGGTCTGTCATAATACAATAGAGACAGTAGATCTAGCTGTTCTGTCATAATACAATGGAGACAATCGATCTAGCTGGTCTGTCATAATACAATAGAATCAGTAGATCTAGCTGGTCTGTCATAATATAATAGAGACAGTATATCTAATTTGTCTGTCATAATATAATAGAGACAGAGACAGTAGATCTAGCTGGTCTGTCATATTATAATAGAGACAGTAGATCTTGCTGGTCCGTCATAATATAATAGAGACAGTAGATCTAGCTGTTCGTCATTATATAATAGAGACAGTAGATCTAGCTGGTCTGTCATAATATAACAGAGACAGTAGATCTAGCTGGTCTGTCATAATATAATAGAGACAGTATATCAACTTGGTCTGTCATAATATAATAGAAACAGTAGATCTAGCTGGTCTGTCATAATACAATCGATCTAGCTGGTCTGTCATAATACAATAGAATCAGTAGATCTTGCTGGTCTGTCATAATATAATAGAGACAGTATATCTAGCTGGTCTGTCATAATATAATAGAGACAGTATATCTACCTGGTCTGTCATAAAATAATAGAAACAGTAGATCTAGCTGGTCTGTCATAATATAATAGTGACAGTAGATCTAACTGGTCTGTCATAATCCAATAGATCTAGCTGGTCTGTCATAATATAATAGAGACAGTAGATCTTACTGATCTGTCATAATATAATAGAGACAGAGAAAGTAGATCTAGCTGGTCTGTCATAATATAATAGAGACAGTAGATCTAGCTGGTCCGTCATAATATAATAGAGACAGTAGATCTAGCTGGTCTGTCATAATATAATAGAGACAGCAGATCTAATTGGTCTGTCATAATATAATAGAGACAGTAGATCTAGCTGGTCTGTCATAATATAATAGAGACAGCAGATCTAATTGGTCTGTCATAATATAATAGAGACAGCAGATCTAGTTGGTCTGTCATAATATAATAGAGACGGCAGATCTAGCTGTTCTGTCATAATATAATAGAGACAGTAGATCTAGCTGGTCTGTCATAATATAGAGACAGTAGTTCTAGCTGGTCTGTCATAATATAATAGAGACATAGAGACAGTAGATCTAGCTGGTCTGTCATAATACAATAGAGACAGTAGATCTAGCTGGTCTGTCATAATATAATAGAGACAGTAGATCTAGCTGGTCTGTCATATTATAATAGAGACAGTAGATCTAGCTGGTCTGTCATAATATAGAGACAGTAGTTCTAGCTGGTCTGTCATAATATAATAGAGACATAGAGACAGTAGATCTAGCTGGTCTGTCATAATACAATAGAGACAGTAGATCTAGCTGTTCTGTCATAATACAATGGAGACAATCGATCTAGCTGGTCTGTCATAATACAATAGAATCAGTAGATCTAGCTGGTCTGTCATAATATAATAGAGACAGTATATCTAATTTGTCTGTCATAATATAATAGAGACAGAGACAGTAGATCTAGCTGGTCTGTCATATTATAATAGAGACAGTAGATCTTGCTGGTCCGTCATAATATAATAGAGACAGTAGATCTAGCTGTTCGTCATTATATAATAGAGACAGTAGATCTAGCTGGTCTGTCATAATATAACAGAGACAGTAGATCTTGCTGGTCCGTCATAATATAACAGAGACAGTAGATCTAGCTGTTCTGTCATAATACAATACAGACAATCAATCGAGCTGTTCGTCATTATATAATAGAGACAGTAGATCTAGCTGGTCTGTCATTATATAATAGAGACAGTAGATCTAGCTGGTCTGTCATAATACAATAGAATCAGAAGATCCAGCTGGTCTGTCAAAATATAATAGAGATAGTATATCTAGTTGATCTGTCATAATATAATAGAGACATAGATAAAGTAGATCTAGCTGGTCTGTCACATTATAATAGAGAATGTAGATCTAGCTGGTCTGTCATAATATAATAGAGACAGTAGATCTAGCTGTTCTGTCATGATACAATAGAGACAATCAATCTAGCTGCTCTGTCATAATATAATAGAGACAGTAGATCTAGCTGGTCTGTCATAATATAATAGAAACAGTAGATCTAGCTGGTCTGTCATAATATAATAGAGACATAGAGACAGTAGATCTAGCTGGTCTGTCATAATATAATAGAGACAGTAGATCTAGCTGGTCTGTCATAATATAATAGAGACAGTAGATCGAGCTGGTCTGCCATAACATAATAGAGACAGCAGATCTAGCTGTTCTGTCATAATACAATAGAGACAATCGATCTAGCTGGTATGTCATGATACAATAGAATCAGTAATCTAGCTGGTATGTCAAAATATAATAGAGACAATAGATCTAGCTGGTCTGTCATATTATAATAGAGAAGGTAGATCTAGCTGGTCTGTCATAATATAATAGAGACAGTAGATCTAGCTGTTCTGTCTTAATACAATAAAGACAATCGATCTAGCTGTTCTGTCATAATATAATAGAGACAGTAGATTGAGCTGGTCTGCCATAACATAATAGAGAGAGCAGATCTAGCTGTTCTGTCATAATATAATAGAGGCAGTAGATCTAGCTGGTCTGTCATAATATAATAGAGACAGTAGATCTAGCTGGTCTGTCATAAAAGAACAGAGACAGTAGTTCTAGCTAGTCTGTAATAATATAATAGAGACAGTAGATCAAGCTGGTCTGTCATAATATAATAGAGACAGTAGATCTAGCTGGTCTGTCATAAAAGAACAGAGACACTAGTTCTAGCTAGTCTGTAATAATATAATAGAGACAGTAGATCAAGCTGGTCTGTCATAATATAATAGAGACAGTAGATCTAGCTGTTCTGTCATAATACAATAGAGACAATCGATCTAGCTGGTCTGTCATAATATAATAGAGGCAGTAGATCTAGCTGGTCTGTCATAATATAATAGAGACAGTAGATCTAGCTTGTCTATCATAATATAATAGAGACATAGAGACAGTAGATCTAGCCGGTCTGTCATATTATAATAGAGACAGTAGATCTAGCTGGTCTGTCATAATATAATAGAGACAGTAGATCTAGCTGGTCTGTCATAATATAAAAGAGACAGCAGATCTAGTTGATCTGTCATAATATAATAGAGACAGTAGATCTAGCTGGTCTGTCATAATATAACAGAGACAGTAGATCTAGCTGGTCTGTCATAATATAACAGAGACAGTAGATCTAGCTGGTCTGTCATAATATAACAGAGACAGTAGATCTAGCTGGTCTATCATAATACACAAGAGACTGTAGATCCAGCTAGTCTGTAATAATATAATAGAGACAGTAGATCAGGCTGGTCTGTCATAATATAATAGAGACAGTAGATCTAGCTGGTCTGTCAAAATACAATAGAGACAGTAGATCTATCTGGTCTATCATAATACACAAGAGACTGTAGATCCAGCTAGTCTGTAATAATATAATAGAGACAGTAGATCAAGCTGGTCTGTCATAATATAACAGAGACAGTATATATAGCTGGTCTGTCATAATATAATAGAGACAGTAGATCTAGCTGGTCTGTCATAATATAATAGAGACAGTATAACGAGCTGGTCTGTCAAAATACAATAGACACAGTAGATCTAGCTGGTCTATCATAATACAATAGAGACAGCAGATCTAGCTGTTCTGTCATAATATAATAGAGACAGTAGATCTAGCTGGTCTGTCATGATATAATAGAGACAATCGATCTAGCTGGTCTGTCATAATATAATAGAGACAGTAGATCTAGCTGGTCTGTCATAATATAATAGAGACAGTAGATCTAGCTGGTCTATCATAATATAATAGAGACATAGAGACAGTAGATCAAGCCGGTCTGTCATATTATAATAGAGACAGTAGATCTAGCTGGTCTGTCATAATATAATAGAGACAGAAGATCTAGCTGGTCTGTCATAATATAAAAGAGACAGCAGATCTAGTTGATCTGTCATAATATAATAGAGACAGTAGATCTAGCTGGTCTGTCATAATATAACAGAGACAGTAGATCTAGCTGGTCTGTCATAATATAACAGAGACAGTAGATCTAGCTGGTCTGTCATAATATAACAGAGACAGTAGATCTAGCTGGTCTATCATAATACACAAGAGACTGTAGATCCAGCTAATAGAGACAGAGACAGTAGATCTAGCTGGTCTGTCATATTATAATAGAGACAGTAGATCTTGCTGGTCCGTCATAATATAATAGAGACAGTAGATCTAGCTGTTCGTCATTATATAATAGAGACAGTAGATCTAGCTGGTCTGTCATAATATAACAGAGACAGTAGATCTTGCTGGTCCGTCATAATATAACAGAGACAGTAGATCTAGCTGTTCTGTCACAATACAATACAGACAATCGATCTAGCTGTTCGTCATTATATAATAGAGACAGTAGATCTTGCTGGTCCGTCATAATATAATAGAGACAGCAGATCTAGTTGGTCTGTCATAATATAATAGAGACAGCAGATCTAGCTGTTCTGTCATAATACAATACAGACAATCGATCTAGCTGTTCGTCATAATATAATAGAGACAGTATAACGAGCTGGTCTGTCAAAATACAATAGACACAGTAGATCTAGCTGGTCTATCATAATACAATAGAGACAGCAGATCTAGCTGTTCTGTCATAATATAATAGAGACAGTAGATCTAGCTGGTCTGTCATAATATAATAGAGACAATCGATCTAGCTGGTCTGTCATAATATAATAGAGACAGTAGATCTAGCTGGTCTGTCATAATATAATAGAGACAGTAGATCTAGCTGGTCTATCATAATATAATAGAGACATAGAGACAGTAGATCTAGCCGGTTTGTCATATTATAATAGAGACAGTAGATCTAGCTGGTCTGTCATAATATAATAGAGACAGTAGATCTAGCTGGTCTGTCATAATATAAAAGAGACAGCAGATCTAGTTGATCTGTCATAATATAATAGAGACAGTAGATCTAGCTGGTCTGTCATAATATAACAGAGACAGTAGATCTAGCTGTTCTGTCATAATATAATAGAGACAGAAGATCTAGCTGGTCTGTCATAATATAATAGAGACAGTTGATCTAGCTGGTCTGTCAAAATACAATAGAGACAGTAGATCTAGCTGGTCTGTCATAATACAGTAGATCTAGCTGGTCTATCATAATACACAAGAGACTGTAGATCCAGCTAGTCTGTAATAATATAATAGAGACAGTAGATCAAGCTGGTCTGTCATAATATAACAGAGACAGTAGATCTAGCTGGTCTGTCATAATATAACAGAGACAGTAGATCTAGCTGGTCTATGATAATACACAAGAGACTGTAGATCCAGCTAATAGAGACAGAGACAGTAGATCTAGCGGGTCTGTCATATTATAATAGAGACAGTAGATCTTGCTGGTCCGTCATAATATAATAGAGACAGTAGATCTAGCTGTTCGTCATTATATAATAGAGACAGTAGATCTAGCTGGTCTGTCATAATATAACAGAGACAGTAGATCTTGCTGGTCCGTCATAATATAACAGAGACAGTAGATCTAGCTGTTCTGTCACAATACAATACAGACAATCGATCTAGCTGTTCGTCATTATATAATAGAGACAGTAGATCTTGCTGGTCCGTCATAATATAATAAAGACAGCAGATCTAGTTGGTCTGTCATAATATAATAGAGACAGCAGATCTAGCTGTTCTGTCATAATACAATACAGACAATCGATCTAGCTGTTCGTCATAATATAATAGAGACAGTATAACGAGCTGGTCTGTCAAAATACAATAGACACAGTAGATCTAGCTGGTCTATCATAATACAATAGAGACAGCAGATCTAGCTGTTCTGTCATTATATAATAGAGACAGTAGATCTAGCTGGTCTGTCATAATATAATAGAGACAATCGATCTAGCTGGTCTGTCATAATATAATAGAGACAGTAGATCTAGCTGGTCTGTCATAATATAATAGAGACAGTAGATCTAGCTGGTCTATCATAATATAATAGAGACATAGAGACAGTAGATCTAGCCGGTTTGTCATATTATAATAGAGACAGTAGATCTAGCTGGTCTGTCATAATATAATAGAGACAGTAGATCTAGCTGGTCTGTCATAATATAAAAGAGACAGCAGATCTAGTTGATCTGTCATAATATAATAGAGACAGTAGATCTAGCTGGTCTGTCATAATATAACAGAGACAGTAGATCTAGCTGTTCTGTCATAATATAATAGAGACAGAAGATCTAGCTGGTCTGTCATAATATAATAGAGACAGTTGATCTAGCTGGTCTGTCAAAATACAATAGAGACAGTAGATCTAGCTGGTCTGTCATAATACAGTAGATCTAGCTGGTCTATCATAATACACAAGAGACTGTAGATCCAGCTAGTCTGTAATAATATAATAGAGACAGTAGATCAAGCTGGTCTGTCATAATATAACAGAGACAGTAGATCTAGCTGGTCTGTCATAATATAACAGAGACAGTAGATCTAGCTGGTCTATGATAATACACAAGAGACTGTAGATCCAGCTAATAGAGACAGAGACAGTAGATCTAGCGGGTCTGTCATATTATAATAGAGACAGTAGATCTTGCTGGTCCGTCATAATATAATAGAGACAGTAGATCTAGCTGTTCGTCATTATATAATAGAGACAGTAGATCTAGCTGGTCTGTCATAATATAACAGAGACAGTAGATCTTGCTGGTCCGTCATAATATAACAGAGACAGTAGATCTAGCTGTTCTGTCACAATACAATACAGACAATCGATCTAGCTGTTCGTCATTATATAATAGAGACAGTAGATCTTGCTGGTCCGTCATAATATAATAGAGACAGCAGATCTAGTTGGTCTGTCATAATATAATAGAGACAGCAGATCTAGCTGTTCTGTCATAATACAATACAGACAATCGATCTAGCTGTTCGTCATAATATAATAGAGACAGTATAACGAGCTGGTCTGTCAAAATACAATAGACACAGTAGATCTAGCTGGTCTATCATAATACAATAGAGACAGCAGATCTAGCTGTTCTGTCATAATATAATAGAGACAGTAGATCTAGCTGGTCTGTCATAATATAATAGAGACAATCGATCTAGCTGGTCTGTCATAATATAATAGAGACAGTAGATCTAGCTGGTCTGTCATAATATAATAGAGACAGTAGATCTAGCTGGTCTATCATAATATAATAGAGACATAGAGACAGTAGATCTAGCCGGTTTGTCATATTATAATAGAGACAGTAGATCTAGCTGGTCTGTCATAATATAATAGAGACAGTAGATCTAGCTGGTCTGTCATAATATAAAAGAGACAGCAGATCTAGTTGATCTGTCATAATATAATAGAGACAGTAGATCTAGCTGGTCTGTCATAATATAACAGAGACAGTAGATCTAGCTGTTCTGTCATAATATAATAGAGACAGAAGATCTAGCTGGTCTGTCATAATATAATAGAGACAGTTGATCTAGCTGGTCTGTCAAAATACAATAGAGACAGTAGATCTAGCTGGTCTGTCATAATACAGTAGATCTAGCTGGTCTATCATAATACACAAGAGACTGTAGATCCAGCTAGTCTGTAATAATATAATAGAGACAGTAGATCAAGCTGGTCTGTCATAATATAACAGAGACAGTATATATAGCTGGTCTGTCATAATATAATATAGACAGTAGATCTAGCTGGTCTGTCATAATATAATAGACAGTAGATCTAGCTGTTGTTTGTCATAATACAATAGAGACAATCAATCTAGCTGGTCTGTCATATTATAATAGAGACAGTAGATCTAGCTGGTCTGTCATAATATAATAGAGACAGTAGATCTAGCTGGTCTGTCATAATTTAAAATAGACAGCAGATCTAGTTGATCTGTCATAATATAATAGAGACAGTAGATCTAGCTGGTCTATCATAATACAATAGAGACAGCAGATCTAGCTGTTCTGTCATAATATAATAGAGACAGTAGATCTAGCTGGTCTGTCATAATATAATAGAAACAATCGATCTAGCTGGTCTGTCATAATATAATAGAGACAGTAGATCTAGCTGGTCTGTCATAATATAATAGAGACAGTAGATCTAGCTGGTCTATCATAATATAATGGAGACATAGAGACAGTAGATCTAGCCGGTTTGTCATATTATAATAGAGACAGTAGATCTAGCTGGTCTGTCATAATATAATAGAGACAGTAGATCTAGCTGGTCTGTCATAATATAAAAGAGACAGCAGATCTAGTTGATCTGTCATAATATAATAGAGACAGTAGATCTAGCTGGTCTGTCATAATATAACAGAGACAGTAGATCTAGCTGTTCTGTCATAATATAATAGAGACAGAAGATCTAGCTGGTCTGTCATAATATAATAGAGACAGTTGATCTAGCTGGTCTGTCAAAATACAATAGAGACAGTAGATCTAGCTGGTCTGTCATAATACAGTAGATCTAGCTGGTCTATCATAATACACAAGAGACTGTAGACCCAGCTAGTCTGTAATAATATAATAGAGACAGTAGATCAAGCTGGTCTGTCATAATATAACAGAGACAGTATATATAGCTGGTCTGTCATAATATAATAGAGACAGTAGATCTAGCTGGTCTGTCATAATATAATAGACAGTAGATCTAGCTGTTGTTTGTCATAATACAATAGAGACAATCAATCTAGCTGGTCTGTCATATTATAATAGAGACAGTAGATCTAGCTGGTCTGTCATAATATAATAGAGACAGTAGATCTAGCTGGTCTGTCATAATATACAAGAGACAGCAGATCTAGTTGATCTGTCATAATATAATAGAGACAGTAGATCTAGCTGGTCTGTCATAATATAACAGAGACAGTAGATCTTGCTGGTCCGTCATAATATAATAGAGACAGCAGATCTAGTTGGTCTGTCATAATATAATAGAGACAGCAGATCTAGCTGTTCTGTCATAATGTAATAGAGACAGTAGATCTAGCTGGTCTGTCATAATATAATAGAGACAGAATAACGAGCTGGTCTGTCAAAATACAATAGACACAGTAGATCTAGCTGGTCTATCATAATACAATAGAGACAGCAGATCTAGCTGTTCTGTCATAATATAATAGAGACAGTAGATCTAGCTGGTCTGTCATGATATAATAGAGACAATCGATCTAGCTGGTCTGTCATAGTATAATAGAGACAGTAGATCTAGCTGGTCTGTCATAATATAATAGAGACAGTAGATCTAGCTGGTCTATCATAATATAATTGAGACATAGAGACAGTAGATCTAGCCGGTCTGTCATATTATAATAGAGACAGTAGATCTAGCTGGTCTGTCATAATATAATAGAGACAGTAGATCTAGCTGGTCTGTCATAATATAAAAGAGACAGCAGATCTAGTTGATCTGTCATAATATAATAGAGACAGTAGATCTAGCTGGTCTGTCATAATATAACAGAGACAGTAGATCTAGCTGGTCTGTCATAATATAACAGAGACAGTAGATCTAGCTGGTCTGTCATAATATAACAGAGACAGTAGATCTAGCTGGTCTATCATAATACACAAGAGACTGTAGATCCAGCTAATAGAGACAGAGACAGTAGATCTAGCTGGTCTGTCATATTATAATAGAGACAGTAGATCTTGCTGGTCACTCATAATATAATAGAGACAGTAGATCTAGGTGTTCGTCATTATATAATAGAGACAGTAGATCTAGCTGGTCTGTCATAATATAACAGAGACAGTAGATCTTGCTGGTCCGTCATAATATAACAGAGACAGTAGATCTAGCTGTTCTGTCATAATACAATACAGACAATCGATCTAGCTGTTCGTCATTATATAATAGAGACAGTAGATCTAGCTGGTCTGTCATTATATAATAGAGACAGTAGATCTAGCTGGTCTGTCATAATACAATAAAATCAGAAGATCCAGCTGGTCTGTCAAAATATAATAGAGATAGTATATCTAGTTGATCTGTCATAATATAATAAAGACAAAGATAAAGTAGATCTAGCTGGTCTGTCATATTATAATAGAGAAGGTAGATCTAGCTGGTCTGTTATAATATAATAGAGACAGTAGATCTAGCTGTTCTGTCATGATACAATAGAGACAATCAATCTAGCTGGTCTGTAATAATATAATAGAGACAGTAGATCTAGCTGGTCTGTCATAATATAATAGAAACAGTAGATCTAGCTGGTCTGTCATAATATAATAGAGACATAGAGACAGTAGATCTAGCTGGTCTGTCATATTATAATAGAGACAGTAGATCTAGCTGGTCTGTCATAATATAATAGAGACAGTAGATCTAGCTGGTCTGTTATAATATAATAGAGACAGTAGATCTAGCTGGTATGTCATAATACAATAGAATCAGTAATCTAGCTGGTATGTCAAAATATAATAGAGACAATAGATCTAGCTGGTCTGTCATATTATAATAGAGAAGGTAGATCTAGCTGGTCTGTCATAATATAATAGAGACAGTAGATCTAGCTGGTCTGTCATAATATAATAGAGACAGTAGATCTAGCTGGTCTGTCATATTATAATAGAGACAGTAGATCAAGCTGGTCTGTCATAATATAATAGAGACAGTAGATCGAGCTGGTCTGCCATAATATAATAGAGACAGCAGATCTAGCTGTTCTGTCATAATATAATAGAGACAGTAGATCGAGCTGGTCTGCCATAACATAATAGAGACAGCAGATTTAGCTGTTCTGTCATAATACAATAGAGACAGTAGATCTAGCTAGTCTGTCATAATATAATAGTGACAGTAGATCTAGCTGGTCTGTCATAAAAGAACAGAGACAGTAGTTCTAGCTAGTCTGTAATAATATAATAGAGACAGTAGATCAAGCTAGTCTGCCATAACATAATAGAGACAGCAGATCTAGCTGTTCTGTCATAATATAATAGAGGCAGTAGATCTAGCTGGTCTGTCATAATATAATAGAGACAGCAGATCTAGCTGGTCTGTCATAATATAATAGAGGCAGTAGATCTAGCTGGTCTGTCATAATATAATAGAGACAGTAGATCTAGCTGGTCTGTCATAATATAATAGAGGCAGTAGATCTAGCTGGTCTGTCATAATATAATAGAGACAGTAGATCGAGCTGGTCTGCCATAACATAATAGAGACAGCAGATCTAGCTGTTCTGTCATAATATAATAGAGACAGTAGTTCTAGCTGGTCTGTCATAACATAGTAGAGACATAGAGACAGCAGATCTAGCTGTTCTGTCATATCATAATAGAGACAGCAGATCTAGCTGTTCTGTCATAATACAATGGAGACAATCGATCTAGCTGGTCTGTCATAATATAATAGAGACATAGAGACAGTAGATCTAGCTGGTCTGTAATAATACAATAGAGGCAGTAGATCTAGCTGGCCTGTCATAATATAACAGAGACAGTAGATCTAGCTGGTCTGTCATAAAAGAACAGAGACAGTAGTTCTAGCTAGTCTGTAATAATATAATAGAGACAGTAGATCGAGCTGGTCTGCCATAACATAATAGAGACAGCAGATCTAGCTGTTCTGTCATAATATAATAGAGACAGTAGTTCTAGCTGGTCTGTTATAACATAATAGAGACATAGAGACAGCAGATCTAGCTGTTCTGTCATAACATAATAGAGACAGCAGATCTAGCTGTTCTGTCATAATTCAATGGAGACAATCGATCTAGCTGGTCTGTCATAATATAATAGAGACAGTTGATCTAGCTGGTCTGTCATAATATAATAGAGACAGTATATCTAATTTGTCTGTCATAATATAATAGAGACAGAGTCAGTAGATCTAGATGGTCTGTCATATTATAATAGAGACAGTAGATCTAGCTGTTCTGTCATAATACAATAGAGACAATCGATCTAGCTGTTCATCATTATATAATAGAGACAGTAGATCTAGCTGGTCTGTCATAATATAACAGAGACAGTAGATCTTGCTGGTCCGTCATCATATAATAGAGACAGCAGATCTAGTTGGTCTGTCATAATATAATAGAGACAGCAGATCTAGCTGTTTTGTCATAATATAATAGAGACAGTAGATCTAGCTGGTCTGTCATAATATAAAAGAGACAGTATAACGAGCTGGTCTGTCAAAATACAATAGACACAGTAGATCTAGCTGGTCTATCATAATACAATAGAGACAGCAGATCTAGCTGTTCTGTCATAATACAATAGAGACAGTAGATCTAGCTGGTCTGTCATAATATAATAGAGACAGTAGATCTAGCTGGTCTGTCATAATATAATAGAGACAGTAGATCTAGCTGGTCTATCATAATATAATAGAGACATAGAGACAGTAGATCTAGCCGGTTTGTCATATTATAATAGAGACAGTAGATCTAGCTGGTCTGTCATAATATAATAGAGACAGTAGATCTAGCTGGTCTGTCATAATATAAAAGAGACAGCAGATCTAGTTGATCTGTCATAATATAATAGAGACAGTAGATCTAGCTGGTCTGTCATAATATAACAGAGACAGTAGATCTAGCTGTTCTGTCATAATATAATAGAGACAGAAGATCTAGCTGGTCTGTCATAATATAATAGAGACAGTTGATCTAGCTGGTCTGTCAAAATACAATAGAGACAGTAGATCTAGCTGGTCTGTCATAATACAGTAGATCTAGCTGGTCTATCATAATACACAAGAGACTGTAGATCCAGCTAGTCTGTAATAATATAATAGAGACAGTAGATCAAGCTGGTCTGTCATAATATAATAGAGATAGTATATCTAGCTGGTCTGTCAAAATACAAGAGACAGTAGATCTAGCTGGTCTATCATAATACAATAGAGACAGCAGATCTAGCTGGTCTATCATAATATAATAGAGACATAGAGACAGTAGATCTAGCCGGTCTGTCATATTATAATAGAGACAGTAGATCTAGCTGGTCTGTCATAATATAATAGAGACAGTAGATCGAGCTGGTCTGTCATAATATAATAGAGACAGTGGATCTAGCGGTTCTGTCATAATACAATAGAGACAATCGATCTAGCTGTCCGTCATTATATAATAGAGACAGTAGATCTAGCTGGTCTGTCATAATATAATAGAGACAGTAGATCTTGATGGTCCATCATAATATAATAGAGACAGCAGATCTAGCTGTTCTGTCATAATATAATAGAGACAGAAGATCTAGCTGGTCTGTCATAATATAATAGAGACAGTATATCTAGCTGGTCTGTCAAAATACAATAGAGACAGTAGATCTAGCTGGTCTATCATAATATAATAGAGACAGTAGATCTTGCTGGTCCATCATAATATAATAGAGACAGCAGATCTAGTTGGAATGTCATAATATAATAGAGACGGCAGATCTAGCTGTTCTGTCATAATACAATGGAGACAGCAGATCTAGATGTTCTGTCCTAATATAATAGAGACAGAAGATCTAGCTGGTCGATTATAATATAATAGAGACATAGAGACAGTAGATCTAGCCGGTCTGTCATATTATAATAGAGATGGTAGATCTAGCTGGTCTGTCATAATATAATAGAGACAGTAGATCGAGCTGGTCTGTCATAATTTAATAGAGACAGTAGATCTAGCGGTTCTGTCATAATACAATAGAGACAATTGATCTAGATGTTCGTAATTATATAACAGAGACAGTAGATCTAGCTGGTCTGTCATAATATAATAAAGACAATAGATCTTGCTAGTCCATCATAATATAATAGAGACAGTAGATCTAGTTGGTCTGTCATAATATAATAGATCTATCTGGCCTGTCATAATATAATAGAGACAGTAGATCTTACTGGTCTGTCATAATATAATAGAGACAGCAGATCTAGTTGGTCTGTCATAATATAATACAGACAACAGATCGACCTGGTCTGTCATAATATAATAGAAACAGTAGATCTAGCTGGTCTGTCATAATATAATAGAGACAGTAGATCTAACTGGTCTGTCATAATACAATAGATCTAGCTGGTCTCTCATAATATAATAGAGACAGTAGATCTTACTGGTCTGTCATAATATAATAGAGACAGTAGATCTAGCTGGTCTATCATAATATAATAGAGACATAGAGACAGTAGATCTAGCTGGTCTGTCATAATATAATAGAGACAGCAGATCTAGTTGGTCTGTCATAATATAATAGAGACAGCAGATCTAGCTGGTCTGTCATAATATAATAGACACAGTAGATCTAGCTGGTCTGTCATAATATAATAGAGAAAGTAGATCAAGCTGGTCTGTCATAATATAATAGAGACAGTAGATCTAGCTGGTCTGTCAAAACACAATAGAGACAGTAGATCAAGCTGGTCTGTCATAATATAATAGAGACAGTAGATCAAGCTGGTCTGTCATAATATAATAGAGACAGTATATCTAGCTGGTCTGTCATCATATAATAGATACAGTATATCTAGTTGGCCTGTCATAATATAATAGAGACAGAGAGACTGTAGATATAGCTGGTCTGTCATATTATAATAGAGACAGTAGATCTAGCTGTTCTGTCATAATACAATACAGACAATCGATCTAGCTGTTCGTCATTATATAATAGAGACAGTAGATCTAGCTGGTCTGTCATTATATAATAGAGACAGTAGATCTAGCTGGTCTGTCATAATAAAATAGAGACAGTATATCTAGTTGGCCTGTCATAATATAATAGAGACAGAGAGACTGTAGATCTAGCTGGTCTGTCATATTATAATAGAGACAGTAGATCTAGCTGTTCTGTCATAATATAATAGAGACAGTAGATCTAGCTGGTCTGTCATAATATAATAGCGATAGTATATCTAGTTGATCTGTCATAATATAATAGAGACATAGATAAAGTAGATCTAGCTGGTCTGTCATATTATAATAGAGAAGGTAGATCTAGCTGGTCTGTCATAATATAATAGAGACAGTAGATCTAGCTGTTCTGTCATAATACAATAGAGACAATCAATCTAGCTGGTCTGTCATAATATAATAGAGACAGTAGATCTAGCTGGTCTGTCATAATATAATAGAGACAGTAGATCTAGCTGGTCTGTCATAATATAATAGAGGCATAGAGAAAGTAGATCTAGCTGGTCTGTCATATTATAAGAGAGACAGTAGATCTAGCTGGTCTGTCATAATATAATAGAGACAGTAGATCGAGCTGGTCTGCCATAACATAATAGAGACAGCAGATCTAGCTGTTCTGTCATAATACAATAGAGACAATCGATCTAGCTGGTATGTCATAATATAATAGAGACAGTAGATCTAGCTGGTCTGTCATAATATAATAGAGACAGTAGATCGAGCTGGTTTGTCATATTATGATAAAGACAGTAGATCTAGCTGGTCTGTCATAATATAATAGAGACAGTAGATCGAGCTGGTCTGCCATAATATAATAGAGACAGCAGATCTAGCTGGTCTGTCATAATATAATAGAGACATAGAGACAGTAGATCTAGCTGGTCTATCATAATACAAGAGAGGCAGTAGATCTAGCTGGTCTGTCACAATATAATAGAGACATTAGATCTAGCTGGTCTGTCATAAAATAACAGAGACAGTAGTTCTAGCTGTTCTGTCATAATACAATGGAGACAATCGATCTAGCTGGTCTGTCATAATATAATAGAGACAGAATATCTAATTTGTCTGTCATAATATAATAGAGACAGAGACAGTAGATCTAGCTGGTCTGTCATATTATAATAGAGACAGTAGATCTAGCTGTTCTGTCATAATACAATAGAGACAATCGATCTAGCTGTTCGTCATTATATAATAGAGACAGTAGATCTAGCTGGTCTGTCATTATATAATAGAGACAGTAGATCTAGCTGGTCTGTCATAATACAATAGAGACAATCAATCTAGCTGGTCTGTCATAATATAATAGAGACATAGAGACAGTAGATCTAGCTGGTCTGTCATATTATAATAGAGACACTAGATCTAGCTGGTCTGTCATAATATAATAGAGACAGTAGATCGAGCTGGTCTGCCATAACATAATAGAGACAGCAGATCTAGCTGTTCTGTCATAATACAATACAGACAACAGATCTACCTGGTCTGAAACAGTAGATCTAGCTGGTCTGTCATAATATAATAGAGACAGTAGATCTAACTGGTCTGTCATAATACAATAGATCTAGCTGGTCTCTCATAATATAATAGAGACAGTAGATCTTACTGGTCTGTCATAATATAATAGAGACAGTAGATCTAGCTGGTCTATCATAATACAATAGATCTAGCTAGTCTGTCATAATATAACAGAGACAGTAGATCTAGCTGGTCTGTCATAATATAATAGAGACAGCAGATCTAGTTGGTCTGTCATAATATAATAGAGACAGCAGATCTAGCTGGTCTGTCATAATATAATAGACACAGTAGATCTAGCTGGTCTGTCATAATATAATAGAGACAGTAGATCAAGATGGTCTGTCATAATATAATAGAGACAGTAGATCTAGCTGGTCTGTCAAAACACAATAGAGACAGTAGATCAAGCTGGTCTGTCATAATATAATAGAGACAGTAGATCAAGCTGGTCTGTCATAATATAATAGAGACAGTATATCTAGCTGGTCTGTCATCGTATAATAGAGACAGTATATCTGTAACGACGTTCGTCTGTAGAAGGAGAAGCGGACCAAAAAGCAGCGTGGTGGTTACTCATGTTCTTTAATTAATGGAAACTGAACGATACATGAAATAACTTAACTCTACAAAACAACAAACAGAACGTGAAAACCTATACAGCCTATCCTGTGACAACAAACACAGTGACAGGAACAATCACCCACAAACAAACAGTGAAACCCAGGCTACCTAAGTATGATTCTCAATCAGAGACAACTAATGACACCTGCCTCTGATTGAGAACCATACTAGGCCGAAAACATAGAACTGACCCAAAACATAGAAAAACAAACATAGACTGCCCACCCAACTC
Organism: Oncorhynchus clarkii lewisi; assembly: GCF_045791955.1. NCBI lineage: Eukaryota > Metazoa > Chordata > Actinopteri > Salmoniformes > Salmonidae > Oncorhynchus > Oncorhynchus clarkii. Next base: position 47,380,813 of record NC_092171.1, on the reverse strand, counting down.
ACGCCCTGACCATACTAAATAAATGCAAAACAAAGGAAATAGAGGTCAGAACGTGACAGTACCCCCCCCCAAAGGTGCGGACTCCGGCCGCAAAACCTTGACCTATAGGGGAGGGTCTGGGTGGGCGTCTGTCCGCGGTGGCGGCTCTGGCGCGGGACGCGGACCCCACTTCGCCATTGTCTCAGTCCGCCTTATTGTCCGCCTCCGTGGCTTACTCACCATGCCCACCCCTCTCAATGACCCCACTGGACAGAGGGGCTGCTTGGGACAGAGGGGCAGCTCGGGACAGAGGTGAAGCAGCTGCTCGGGACAGAGGGACAGCTGCTCGGGACAGAGGGACAGCTGCTCGGGACAGAGGGACAGCTGCTCGGGACAGAGGGACAGCTGCTCGGGACAGAGGGACAGCTGCTCGGGACAGAGGGGCAGCTGCTCCGGGCGGAGGGGCTCTAGCGGCCCCTGGCTGACTGGCGGCACTGGTGGCCCCTGGCTGACTGGCGGCACTGGCGGCCCCTGGCTGACTGGCGGCACTGGCGGCCCCTGGCTGACGGGCGGCACTGGCGGCCCCTGGCTGACGGGCGGCACTGGCGGCCCCTGGCTGACTGGCGGCACTGGCGGCCCCTGGCTGACGGGCGGCACTGGCGGCCCCTGGCTGACGGGCGGCACTGGCGGCCCCTGGCTGACGGGCGGCACTGGCGGCCCCTGGCTGACGGGCGGCATTGGCGGCTCCTGGCAGACGGGCGGCACTGGCGGCGCTGGGCAGACGGGCGGCACTGGCGGCGCTGGGCAGACGGGCGGCACTGGCGGCGCTGGGCAGACGGGCGGCGCTGGCGGCGCTGGGCAGACGGGCGGCGCTGGCGGCGTTGGGCAGACGGGCGGCGCTGGCGGCGCTGGGCAGACGGGCGGCGCTGGCGGCGTTGGGCAGACGGGCGGCGCTGGCGCTTGGCAGACGGGAGGCTCCGGCAGAGGCACCGGACAGGCGGGAGGCTCCGGCAGAGGCGCCGGACAGGCGGGAGACTCCGGCAGCGCTGGAGAGGAGGAAGGCTCTGGTAGCGCCGGAGAGGCGGGAGACTCCGGCAGCGCTGGAGAGGAGGAAGGCTCTGGACGGATGGGCCGGAGAGACAGCCTGGTACGGGGAGCTGCCACCGGAGGGCTGGGGTGTGGAGGTGGTGACGGATAGACCGGGCCGTGCAGGCGCACTGGAGCTCTTGAGCACCGAGCCTGCCCAACCTTACCCGGTTGAATGGTCCCGGTCGCCCTGCCCGTGCGGCGAGGTGGAATAGCCCGCACTGGGCTATGCAGGCGAACCGGGGACACCGTGCGCAAGGCTGGTGCCATGTAAGCCGGCCCAAGGAGACGCACTGGAGACCAGATGCGTAGAGCCGGCTTCATGGCACTTGGCTCGATGCCCACTCTAGCCCGGCCGATACGCGGAGCTGGAATGTACCGCACCGGGCTGTGCACCCGCACTGGGGACACCGTGCGCTCCACAGCATAACACGGTGCCTGCCCGGTCTCTCTAGCCCCCCGGTAACCACAGGAAGTTGGCTCAGGTCTCCTACCTGGCGTAGCCATACTCCCTGTTAGCCCCCCCCCAAGAAATTTTTGGGGCTGACTCCCGGGCTTCCATCCACGACGCCGCGCTGCCTCCTCATACCAGCGCCTCTCCGCTTTCGCCGCCTCCCGTTCTTCCTTGGGGCGGCGATACTCTCCTGGCTGAGCCCAAGGTCCTTTACCGTCTAGTTCGTCCTCCCATGTCCATACCTCCTCGCGCTGCTCCTGCTGCTGCTTTTTCCTTTGCCCATTACCACACCGCTTGGTCCTGTTGTGGTGGGTGATTCTGTAACGACGTTCGTCTGTAGAAGGAGAAGCGGACCAAAAAGCAGCGTGGTGGTTACTCATGTTCTTTAATTAATGGAAACTGAACGATACATGAAATAACTTAACTCTACAAAACAACAAACAGAACGTGAAAACCTATACAGCCTATCCTGTGACAACAAACACAGTGACAGGAACAATCACCCACAAACAAACAGTGAAACCCAGGCTACCTAAGTATGATTCTCAATCAGAGACAACTAATGACACCTGCCTCTGATTGAGAACCATACTAGGCCGAAAACATAGAACTGACCCAAAACATAGAAAAACAAACATAGACTGCCCACCCAACTCACGCCCTGACCATACTAAATAAATGCAAAACAAAGGAAATAGAGGTCAGAACGTGACAATATCTAGCTGGTCTGTCATAATATAATAGAGACAGTAGATCTAGCTGGTCTGTCATATTATGATAGAGACAGTAGATCTAGCTGGTCTGTCATAATATAATAGAGACAGTAGATCAAGCTGGTTTGTCATATTATGATAGAGACAGTAGATCTAGCTGGTCTGTCATAATATAATAGAGACACTAGATCGAGCTGGTCTGCCATAATATAATAGAGACAGCAGATCTAGCTGGTCTGTCATAATATAATAGAGACATAGAGACAGTAGATCTAGCTGGTCTATCATAATACAATAGAGGCAGTAGATCTAGCTGGTCTGTCATAATATAATAGAGACAGTAGATCGAGCTGGTCTGCCATAATATAATAGAGACAGCAGATCTAGCTGGTCTGTCATAATATAATAGAGACATAGAGACAGTAGATCTAGCTGGTCTATCATAATACAATAGAGGCAGTAGATCTAGCTGGTCTGTCATAATATAATAGAGACATTAGATCTAGCTGGTCTGTCATAAAATAACAGAGACAGTAGTTCTAGCTGTTCTGTCATAATACAATGGAGACAATCGATCTAGCTGGTCTGTCATAATATAATAGAGACAGTATATCTAATTTGTCTGTTATAATATAATAGAGACAGAGACAGTAGATCTAGCTGGTCTGTCATATTATAATAGAGACAGTAGATCTAGCTGTTCTGTCATAATACAATAGAGACAATCGATCTAGCTGTTCGTCATTATATAATAGAGACAGTAGATCTAGCTGGTCTGTCATAATATAACAGAGACAGTAGATCTTGCTGGTCCGTCATAATATAATAGAGACAGTAGATCTAGCTGTTCTGTCATAATACAATACAGACAATCGATCTAGCTGTTCGTCATTATATAATAGAGACAGTAGATCTAGCTGGTCTGTCATTATATAATAGAGACAGTAGATCTAGCTGGTCTGTCATAATACAATAGAGACAATCAATCTAACTGGTCTGTCATAATATAATAGACAGTAGATCTAGCTGGTCTGTCATAATATAATAGAGACAGTAGATCGAGCTGGTCTGCCATAACATAATAGAGACAGCAGATCTAGCTGTTCTGTCATAATACAATAGAGACAATCGATCTAGCTGGTATGTCATAATACAATAGAATCAGTAATCTAGCTGGTCGGTCAAAATATAATAGAGACAGTAGATCTAGCTGGTCTGTCATATTATAATAGAGACATTAGATCTAGCTGTTCTGTCATAATACAATAGAGACAATCGATCTAGCTGGTCTGTCATAATATAATAGAGACAGTAGATGTAGCTGGTCTGTCATAATATAATAGAGACAGTAGATCTAGCTGGTCTGTCATATTATAATAGAGACAGCAGATCTAGCTGGTCTGTCATAATATAATAGAGACAGTAGATCGAGCTGGTCTGCCATAATATAATAGAGACAGCAGATCTAGCTGTTCTGTCATAATATAATAGAGACAGTAGTTCTAGCTGGTCTGTCATAATATAATAGAGACATAGAGACAGTAGATCTAGCTGGTCTGTCATAATACAATAGAGACAGTAGATCTAGCTGGTCTGTCATAATATAATAGAGACAGTAGATCTAGCTGGTCTGTCATAAAATAACCGAGACAGTAGTTCTAGCTGGTCTGTCATCGTATAATAGAGACAGTATATCTGTAACGACGTTCGTCTGTAGAAGGAGAAGCGGACCAAAAAGCAGCGTGGTGGTTACTCATGTTCTTTAATTAATGGAAACTGAACGATACATGAAATAACTTAACTCTACAAAACAACAAACAGAACGTGAAAACCTATACAGCCTATCCTGTGACAACAAACACAGTGACAGGAACAATCACCCACAAACAAACAGTGAAACCCAGGCTACCTAAGTATGATTCTCAATCAGAGACAACTAATGACACCTGCCTCTGATTGAGAACCATACTAGGCCGAAAACATAGAACTGACCCAAAACATAGAAAAACAAACATAGACTGCCCACCCAACTCACGCCCTGACCATACTAAATAAATGCAAAACAAAGGAAATAGAGGTCAGAACGTGACAGTACCCCCCCCCCAAAGGTGCGGACTCCGGCCGCAAAACCTTGACCTATAGGGGAGGGTCTGGGTGGGCGTCTGTCCGCGGTGGCGGCTCTGGCGCGGGACGCAGACCCCACTTCGCCATTGTCTCAGTCCGCCTTATTGTCCGCCTCCGTGGCTTACTCACCATGCCCACCCCTCTCAATGACCCCACTGGACAGAGGGGCTGCTTGGGACAGAGGGGCAGCTCGGGACAGAGGTGAAGCAGCTGCTCGGGACAGAGGGACAGCTGCTCGGGACAGAGGGACAGCTGCTCGGGACAGAGGGACAGCTGCTCGGGACAGAGGGACAGCTGCTCGGGACAGAGGGACAGCTGCTCGGGACAGAGGGGCAGCTGCTCCGGGCGGAGGGGCTCTAGCGGCCCCTGGCTGACTGGCGGCACTGGTGGCCCCTGGCTGACTGGCGGCACTGGCGGCCCCTGGCTGACTGGCGGCACTGGCGGCCCCTGGCTGACGGGCGGCACTGGCGGCCCCTGGCTGACGGGCGGCACTGGCGGCCCCTGGCTGACTGGCGGCACTGGCGGCCCCTGGCTGACGGGCGGCACTGGCGGCCCCTGGCTGACGGGCGGCACTGGCGGCCCCTGGCTGACGGGCGGCACTGGCGGCCCCTGGCTGACGGGCGGCATTGGCGGCTCCTGGCAGACGGGCGGCACTGGCGGCGCTGGGCAGACGGGCGGCACTGGCGGCGCTGGGCAGACGGGCGGCACTGGCGGCGCTGGGCAGACGGGCGGCGCTGGCGGCGCTGGGCAGACGGGCGGCGCTGGCGGCGTTGGGCAGACGGGCGGCGCTGGCGGCGCTGGGCAGACGGGCGGCGCTGGCGGCGTTGGGCAGACGGGCGGCGCTGGCGCTGGGCAGACGGGAGGCTCCGGCAGAGGCACCGGACAGGCGGGAGGCTCCGGCAGAGGCGCCGGACAGGCGGGAGACTCCGGCAGCGCTGGAGAGGAGGAAGGCTCTGGTAGCGCCGGAGAGGCGGGAGACTCCGGCAGCGCTGGAGAGGAGGAAGGCTCTGGACGGATGGGCCGGAGAGACAGCCTGGTACGGGGAGCTGCCACCGGAGGGCTGGGGTGTGGAGGTGGTGACGGATAGACCGGGCCGTGCAGGCGCACTGGAGCTCTTGAGCACCGAGCCTGCCCAACCTTACCCGGTTGAATGGTCCCGGTCGCCCTGCCCGTGCGGCGAGGTGGAATAGCCCGCACTGGGCTATGCAGGCGAACCGGGGACACCGTGCGCAAGGCTGGTGCCATGTAAGCCGGCCCAAGGAGACGCACTGGAGACCAGATGCGTAGAGCCGGCTTCATGGCACTTGGCTCGATGCCCACTCTAGCCCGGCCGATACGCGGAGCTGGAATGTACCGCACCGGGCTGTGCACCCGCACTGGGGACACCGTGCGCTCCACAGCATAACACGGTGCCTGCCCGGTCTCTCTAGCCCCCCGGTAACCACAGGAAGTTGGCTCAGGTCTCCTACCTGGCGTAGCCATACTCCCTGTTAGCCCCCCCCCAAGAAATTTTTGGGGCTGACTCCCGGGCTTCCATCCACGACGCCGCGCTGCCTCCTCATACCAGCGCCTCTCCGCTTTCGCCGCCTCCCGTTCTTCCTTGGGGCGGCGATACTCTCCTGGCTGAGCCCAAGGTCCTTTACCGTCTAGTTCGTCCTCCCATGTCCATACCTCCTCGCGCTGCTCCTGCTGCTGCTTTTTCCTTTGCCCATTACCACACCGCTTGGTCCTGTTGTGGTGGGTGATTCTGTAACGACGTTCGTCTGTAGAAGGAGAAGCGGACCAAAAAGCAGCGTGGTGGTTACTCATGTTCTTTAATTAATGGAAACTGAACGATACATGAAATAACTTAACTCTACAAAACAACAAACAGAACGTGAAAACCTATACAGCCTATCCTGTGACAACAAACACAGTGACAGGAACAATCACCCACAAACAAACAGTGAAACCCAGGCTACCTAAGTATGATTCTCAATCAGAGACAACTAATGACACCTGCCTCTGATTGAGAACCATACTAGGCCGAAAACATAGAACTGACCCAAAACATAGAAAAACAAACATAGACTGCCCACCCAACTCACGCCCTGACCATACTAAATAAATGCAAAACAAAGGAAATAGAGGTCAGAACGTGACAATATCTAGCTGGTCTGTCATAATATAATAGAGACAGTAGATCTAGCTGGTCTGTCATATTATGATAGAGACAGTAGATCTAGCTGGTCTGTCATAATATAATAGAGACAGTAGATCAAGCTGGTTTGTCATATTATGATAGAGACAGTAGATCTAGCTGGTCTGTCATAATATAATAGAGACACTAGATCGAGCTGGTCTGCCATAATATAATAGAGACAGCAGATCTAGCTGGTCTGTCATAATATAATAGAGACATAGAGACAGTAGATCTAGCTGGTCTATCATAATACAATAGAGGCAGTAGATCTAGCTGGTCTGTCATAATATAATAGAGACAGTAGATCGAGCTGGTCTGCCATAATATAATAGAGACAGCAGATCTAGCTGGTCTGTCATAATATAATAGAGACATAGAGACAGTAGATCTAGCTGGTCTATCATAATACAATAGAGGCAGTAGATCTAGCTGGTCTGTCATAATATAATAGAGACATTAGATCTAGCTGGTCTGTCATAAAATAACAGAGACAGTAGTTCTAGCTGTTCTGTCATAATACAATGGAGACAATCGATCTAGCTGGTCTGTCATAATATAATAGAGACAGTATATCTAATTTGTCTGTTATAATATAATAGAGACAGAGACAGTAGATCTAGCTGGTCTGTCATATTATAATAGAGACAGTAGATCTAGCTGTTCTGTCATAATACAATAGAGACAATCGATCTAGCTGTTCGTCATTATATAATAGAGACAGTAGATCTAGCTGGTCTGTCATAATATAACAGAGACAGTAGATCTTGCTGGTCCGTCATAATATAATAGAGACAGTAGATCTAGCTGTTCTGTCATAATACAATACAGACAATCGATCTAGCTGTTCGTCATTATATAATAGAGACAGTAGATCTAGCTGGTCTGTCATTATATAATAGAGACAGTAGATCTAGCTGGTCTGTCATAATACAATAGAGACAATCAATCTAACTGGTCTGTCATAATATAATAGACAGTAGATCTAGCTGGTCTGTCATAATATAATAGAGACAGTAGATCGAGCTGGTCTGCCATAACATAATAGAGACAGCAGATCTAGCTGTTCTGTCATAATACAATAGAGACAATCGATCTAGCTGGTATGTCATAATACAATAGAATCAGTAATCTAGCTGGTCGGTCAAAATATAATAGAGACAGTAGATCTAGCTGGTCTGTCATATTATAATAGAGACATTAGATCTAGCTGTTCTGTCATAATACAATAGAGACAATCGATCTAGCTGGTCTGTCATAATATAATAGAGACAGTAGATGTAGCTGGTCTGTCATAATATAATAGAGACAGTAGATCTAGCTGGTCTGTCATATTATAATAGAGACAGCAGATCTAGCTGGTCTGTCATAATATAATAGAGACAGTAGATCGAGCTGGTCTGCCATAATATAATAGAGACAGCAGATCTAGCTGTTCTGTCATAATATAATAGAGACAGTAGTTCTAGCTGGTCTGTCATAATATAATAGAGACATAGAGACAGTAGATCTAGCTGGTCTGTCATAATACAATAGAGACAGTAGATCTAGCTGGTCTGTCATAATATAATAGAGACAGTAGATCTAGCTGGTCTGTCATAAAATAACCGAGACAGTAGTTCTAGCTAGTCTGTAATAATATAATAGAGACAGTATATCTAGCTGTTCTGTCATAATAAAATGGAGACAATCGATCTAGCTGGTCTGTCATAATACAATAGAATCAGTAGATCTAGCTGGTTTGTCATAATATAATAGAGACAGTATATCTAATTTGTCTGTCATAATATAATAGAGACAGAGACAGTAGATCTAGCTGGTCTGTCATATTATAATAGAGACAGTAGATCTAGCTGTTCTGTCATAATACATTAGAGAAAATCAATCTAGCTGTTCGTCATTATATAATAGAGACAGTAGATCTAGCTGGTCTGTCATAATATAACAGAGACAGTAGATCTTGCTGGTCCGTCATAATATAATAGAGACAGCAGATCTAGTTGGTCTGTCATAATATAATAGAGACAGCAGATCTAGTTGTTTTGTCATAATATAATAGAGACAGTAGATCTAGCTGGTCTGTCATAATATAATAGAGACATAGAGACAGTAGATCTAGCTGGTCTGTCATAATACAATAGAGGCAGTAGATCTAGCTGGTCTGTCATAATATAATAGAGACAGTAGATCTAGCTGGTCTGTCATAAAATAACCGAGACAGTAGTTGTAGCTAGTCTGTAATAATATTATAGAGACAGTAGATCGAGCTGGTCTGCCATAACATAATAGAGACAGCAGATCTAGCTGTTCTGTCATAATATAATAGAGACAGTAGTTCTAGCTGGTCTGTCATAATATAATAGAGACATAGAGACAGTAGATCTAGCTGGTCTGTCATAATACAATAGAGACAGTAGATCTAGCTGTTCTGTCATAATACAATGGAGACAATCGATCTAGCTGGTCTGTCATAATACAATAGAATCAGTAGATCTAGCTGGTCTGTCATAATATAATAGAGACAGTATATCTAATTTGTCTGTCATAATATAATAGAGACAGAGACAGTAGATCTAGCTGGTCTGTCATATTATAATAGAGACAGTAGATCTAGCTGTTCTGTCATAATTCAATAGAGAAAATCGATCTAGCTGTTCGTCATTATATAATAGAGACAGTAGATCTAGCTGGTCTGTCATAATATAACAGAGACAGTAGATCTTGCTGGTCCGTCATAATATAATAGAGACAGCAGATTTAGTTGGTCTGTCATAATATAATAGAGACAGCAGATCTAGCTGTTTTGTCATAATATAATAGAGACAGTAGATCTAGCAGGTCTGTCATATTATAATAGAGACAGTATATCGAGCTGGTCTGTCAAAATAAAAAAAGAGACAGTAGATCTAGCTGGTCTATCATAATACAATAGAGACAGCAGATCTAGCTGTTCTGTCATAATATAATAGAGACAGTAGATCTAGCTGGTCTGTCATAATATAATAGAGACAGTATATCTAATTTGTCTGTCATAATATAATAGAGACAGAGACAGTAGATATAGCTGGTCTGTCATAATATAATAGAGACAGTATATCGAGCTGCTCTGTCAAAATACAAAAGAGACAGTAGATCTAGCTGGTCTATCATAATACAATAGAGACAGCAGATCTAGCTGGTCTGTCACAATATAATAGAGACAGTAGATCGAGCTGGTCTGCCATAATATAATAGAGACAGCAGATCTAGCTGTTCTGTCATAATATAATAGAGACAGTAGTTCTAGCTGGTCTGTCATAATATAATAGAGACATAGAGACAGTAGATCTAGCTGGTCTGTCATAATACAATAGAATCAGTAGATCTAGCTGGTCTGTCATAATATAATAGAGACAGTATATCTAATTTGTCTGTCATAATATAATAGAGACAGAGACAGTAGATCTAGCTGGTCTGTCATATTATAATAGAGACAGTAGATCTAGCTGTTCTGTCATAATACAATAGAGAAAATCAATCTAGCTGTTCGTCATTATATAATAGAGACAGTAGATCTAGCTGGTCTGTCATAATATAACAGAGACAGTAGATCTTGCTGGTCCGTCATAATATAATAGAGACAGCAGATCTAGTTGGTCTGTCATAATATAATAGAGACAGCAGATCTAGTTGTTTTGTCATAATATAATAGAGACAGTAGATCTAGCTGGTCTGTCATAATATAATAGAGACATAGAGACAGTAGATCTAGCTGGTCTGTCATAATACAATAGAGGCAGTAGATCTAGCTAGTCTGTCATAATATAATAGAGACAGTAGATCTAGCTGGTCTGTCATAAAATAACCGAGACAGTAGTTCTAGCTAGTCTGTAATAATATAATAGAGACAGTAGATCGAGCTGGTCTGCCATAACGTAATAGAGACAGCAGATCTAGCTGTTCTGTCATAATATAATAGAGACAGTAGTTCTAGCTGGTCTGTCATAATATAATAGAGACATAGAGACAGTAGATCTAGCTGGTCTGTCATAATACAATAGAGACAGTAGATCTAGCTGTTCTGTCATAATACAATGGAGACAATCGATCTAGCTGGTCTGTCATAATACAATAGAATCAGTAGATCTAGCTGGTCTGTCATAATATAATAGAGACAGTATATCTAATTTGTCTGTCATAATATAATAGAGACAGAGACAGTAGATCTAGCTGGTCTGTCATATTATAATAGAGACAGTAGATCTAGCTGTTCTGTCATAATACAATAGAGAAAATCGATCTAGCTGTTCGTCATTATATAATAGAGACAGTAGATCTAGCTGGTCTGTCATAATATAACAGAGACAGTAGATCTTGCTGGTCCGTCATAATATAATAGAGACAGCAGACTTAGTTGGTCTGTCATAATATAATAGAGACAGCAGATCTAGCTGTTTTGTCATAATATAATAGAGACAGTAGATCTAGCAGGTCTGTCATATTATAATAGAGACAGTATATCGAGCTGGTCTGTCAAAATAAAAAAAGAGACAGTAGATCAAGCTGGTCTATCATAATACAATAGAGACAGCAGATCTAGCTGTTCTGTCATAATATAATAGAGACAGTAGATATAGCTGGTCTGTCATAATATAATAGAGACAGTATATCTAATTTGTCTGTCATAATATAATAGAGACAGAGACAGTAGATCTAGCTGGTCTGTCATAATATAATAGAGACAGTAGATCTAGCTGGTCTGTCATAATATAATAGAGACAGTATATCGAGCTGCTCTGTCAAAATACAAAAGAGACAGTAGATCTAGCTGGTCTATCATAATACAATAGAGACAGCAGATCTAGCTGTTCTGTCATAATATAATAGAGACAGTAGATCTAGCTGGTCTGTCATAATATAATAGAGACAGTAGATCTAGCTGGTCTGTCATAATATAATAGAGACAGTAGATCTAGCTGGTCTGTCATAATATAATAGAGACAGTAGATCTAGCTGGTCTATCATAATATAATAGAGACATAGAGACAGTAGATCGAGCTGGTCTGCCATAACATAATAGATACAGCAGATCTAGCTGTTCTGTCATAATATAATAGAGACAGTAGTTCTAGCTGGTCTGTCATAATATAATAGAGACATAGAGACAGTAGATCTAGCTGGTCTGTCATAATATAATAGAGACAGTAGATCTAGCTGGAATGTCATAAAAGAACAGAGACAGTAGTTCTAGCTAGTCTGTAATAATATAATAGAGACAGTAGATCAAGCTGGTCTGTCATAATATAATAGAGACAGTAGATCTAGCTGTTCTGTCATAATACAATAGAGACAATCGATATAGCTGGTATGTCATAATACAATAGAATCAGTAATCTAGCTGGTCTGTCAAAATATAATAGAGACAGTAGATCTAGCTGGTCTGTCATATTATAATAGAGAAGGTAGATCTAGCTGGTCTGTCATAATATAATAGAGACAGTAGATCTAGCTGTTCTTTCATAATACAATAGAGACAATCGATCTAGCTGGTATGTCATAATACAATAGAATCAGTAATCTAGCTGTTCTGTCATAATACAATAGAGACAGTAGATCTAGCTGTTCTGTCATAATACAATGGAGACAATCGATCTAGCTGGTCTGTCATAATACAATAGAATCAGTAGATCTAGCTGGTCTGTCATAATATAATAGAGACAGTATATCTAATTTGTCTGTCATAATATAATAGAGACAGAGACAGTAGATCTAGCTGGTCTGTCATATTATAATAGAGACAGTAGATCTAGCTGTTCTGTCATAATACAATAGAGAAAATCGATCTAGCTGTTCGTCATTATATAATAGAGACAGTAGATCTAGCTGGTCTGTCATAATATAACAGAGACAGTAGATCTTGCTGGTCCGTCATAATATATAGAGACAGCAGATCTAGTTGGTCTGTCATATTATAATAGAGACAGTAGATCTAGCTGTTTTGTCATAATATAATAGAGACAGTAGATCTAGCTGGTCTGTCATAATATAATAGAGACAGTATATCGAGCTGGTCTGTCAAAATACAAAAGAGACAGTAGATCTAGCTGGTCTATCATAATACAATAGAGACAGCAGATCTAGCTGTTCTGTCATAATATAATAGAGACAGTAGATCTAGCTGGTCTGTCATAATATAATAGAGACAGTATATCTAATTTGTCTGTCATAATATAATAGAGACAGAGACAGTAGATCTAGCTGGTCTGTCATAATATAATAGAGACAGTAGATCTAGCTGGTCTGTCATAATATAATAGAGACAGTATATCGAGCTGCTCTGTCAAAATACAAAAGAGACAGTAGATCTAGCTGGTCTATCATAATACAATAGAGAGAGCAGATCTAGCTGTTCTGTCATAATATAATAGAGACAGTAGATCTAGCTGGTCTGTCATAATATAATAGAGACAGTAGATCTAGCTGGTCTGTCATAATATAATAGAGACAGTAGATCTAGCTGGTCTGTCATAATATAATAGAGACAGTAGATCTAGCTGGTCTATCATAATATAATAGAGACATAGAGACAGTAGACCTAGCCGGTCTGTCATATTATAATAGAGACAGTAGATCTAGCTGGTCTGTCATAATATAATAGAGACAGTAGATCTAGCTGGTCTGCCATAACATAATAGAGACAGCAGATCTAGTTGGTCTGTCACAATATAATAGAGACAGTAGATCTAGCTGGTCTGTCATAATATAACAGAGACAGTAGATCTAGCTGGTCTGTCATAATATAACAGAGACAGTAGATCTAGCCGGTCTGTCATAATATAACAGAGACAGTAGATCTAGCTGGTCTGTCATAATATAATAGAGACAGAGACAGTAGATCTAGCTGGTCTGTCATATTATAATAGAGACAGTAGATCTAGCTGGTCTGGCATAATATAATAGAGACAGAAAATCGAGCTGGTCTGCCATAACATAATAGATACAGCAGATCTAGCTGTTCTGTCATAATATAATAGAGACATAGAGACAGTAGTTCTAGCTGGTCTGTCATAATATAATAGAGACAGTAGATCTAGCCGGTCTGCCATAAAAGAACAGAGACAGTAGTTCTAGCTAGTCTGTAATAATATAATAGAGACAGTAGATCAAGCTGGTCTGTCATAATATAATAGAGACAGTAGATCTAGCTGTTCTGTCATAATACAATAGAGACAATCGATCTAGCTGGTATGTCATAATACAATAGAATCAGTAATCTAGCTGGTCTGTCTAAATATAATAGAGACAGTAGATCTAGCTGGTCTGTCATATTATAATAGAGAAGGTAGATCTAGCTGGTCTGTCATAATATAATAGAGACAGTAAATCTAGCTGTTCTGTCATAATACAATAGAGACAATCGATTTAGCTGGTCTGTCATAATATAATAGAGGCAGTAGATCTAGCTGGTCTGTCATAATATAATAGAGACAGTAGATCTAGCTGGTCTGTCATATTATAATAGAGACAGTAGATCTAGCTGGTCTGTCATAATATAATAGAGACAGTAGATCGAGCTGGTCTGTCATAATATAATAGAGACAGCAGATTTAGCTGTTCTGTCATAATATAATAGAGACAGTAGTTCTAGCTGGTCTGTCATAATATAATAGAGACAGAGACAGTAGATCTAGCTGGTCTGTCATAATATAACAGAGACAGTAGATCTAGCTGGTCTGTCATAATATAACAGAGACAGTAGATCTAGCCGGTCTGTCATAATATAACAGAGACAGTAGATCTAGCTGGTCTGTCATAATATAATAGAAACAGAGACAGTAGATCTAGCTGGTCTGTCATATTATAATAGAGACAGTAGATCTAGCTGGTCTGGCATAATATAATAGAGAAAGAAAATCGAGCTGGTCTGCCATAACATAATAGATACAGCAGATCTAGCTGTTCTGTCATAATATAATAGAGACATAGAGACAGTAGTTCTAGCTGGTCTGTCATAATATAATAGAGACAGTAGATCTAGCTGGTCTGCCATAAAAGAACAGAGACAGTAGTTCTAGCTAGTCTGTCATAATATAATAGAGACAGTAGATCTAGCTGTTCTGTCATAATACAATAGAGACAATCGATCTAGCTGGTATGTCATAATACAATAGAATCAGTAATCTAGCTAGTCTGTCATAATATAATAGAGACAGTAGATCTAGCTGGTCTGTCATATTATAATAGAGAAGGTAGATCTAGCTGGTCTGTCATAATATAATAGAGACAGTAGATCTAGCTGTTCTGTCATAATACAATAGAGACAATCGATTTAGCTGGTCTGTCATAATATAATAGAGGCAGTAGATCTAGCTGGTCTGTCATAATATAATAGAGACAGTAGATCTAGCTGGTCTGTCATATTATAATAGAGACAGTAGATCTAGCTGGTCTGTCATAATATAATAGAGACAGTAGATCGAGCTGGTCTGTCATAATATAATAGAGACAGCAGATTTAGCTGTTCTGTCATAATATAATAGAGACAGTAGTTCTAGCTGGTCTGTCATAATATAATAGAGACAGAGACAGTAGATCTAGCTGGTCTGTCATAATACAATAGAGGCAGTAGATCTAGCTGGTCTGTCATAATATAATAGAGACAGTAGATCTAGCTGGTCTGTCATAATAGAATAGAGACAGTAGATCTAGCTGTTCTGTCATAATACAATAGAGACAATCGATCTAGCTGGTCTGTCATAATATAATAGAGGCAGTAGATCTAGCTGGTCTGTCATAATATAATAGAGACAGTAGATCTAGCTGGTCTGTCATATTATAATAGAGACAGTAGATCTAGCTGGTCTGTCATAATATAATAGAGACAGTAGATCTAGCTGGTCTGCCATAATATAAAAGAGACAGTAGATCTAGCCGGTCTGTCATAATATAACAGAGACAGTAGATCTAGCTGGTCTGTCATAATATAATAGAGACAGAGACAGTAGATCTAGCTGGTCTGTCATATTATAATAGAGACAGTAGATCTAGCTGGTTTGGCATAATATAATAGAGACAGTAGATCGAGCTGGTCTGCCATATCATAATAGATACAGCAGATCTAGCTGTTCTGTCATAATATAATAGAGACAGTAGTTCTAGCTGGTCTGTCATAATATAATAGAGACATAGAGACAGTAGATCTAGCTGGTCTGTCATAATATAATAGAGACAGTAGATCTAGCTGGTCTGTCATAAAATAACAGAGACAGTAGTTCTAGCTAGTCTGTAATAATATAATAGAGACAGTAGATCAAGCTGGTCTGTCATAATATAATAGAGACAGTAGATCTAGCTGTTCTGTCATAATACAATAGAGACAATCGATCTAGCTGGTATTTCATACCTTAAGGGAACATTTCGGCATTTCGTGTATGATCAGTGAGAAAGTCCATATTGCAAATGTACGGTCCCTTACTAGACGTCCGAAATCGTTTGTAAAATTCGCGGTCGGCGTCGGGCCGTGCGGTAGGGCCAGACCTACCGGGAAGTCATCAAATGAACTTTGTCGGACATTCGGTTTCCGTTTTATAAAATAAACAAGTTTTTGAGCGTTTTTCCGCTATCCCGGAATTTCCCACAAGAGGGCATACGGAATCATATGGCAATTTGGCAAAACATCACGAATCACGACGGGGCCTTATCTCGAAAACGGAAAATATTTCGAAGCCGAAACTTGGTGAGCGTAGGTTTGGCATAATGGGCAGTTGGCCCCGAACAAGATGGCGTCTAGGCCTCGACGGTTTTTGAGTTATGGCCGTTTTTCTGGGATTAAAGGTCCTAAATGGAAATAGAGAAATTATTTTTCCACTTCAGGTCAAAGTCAAGGAGCCTCCGGTGTCAGTAAAAAAAGAACCAGCCATTTATCTATCGTCATTTAAGAGAAACGGAACAATGACAACTTGGCAATGGTCACAAATAGGCGTTTTTTTTTTTCAACGGTTACAGATCCAGTTGCAGGGTGTTCATACGAATCTTTTTAAAGTGTGCTGCGGAGCTCTGCGAGATTTCTGTGATTTTCTATGATTTTCTGAAATAACACACACATACTAAACCCTCCGTAAATAACTCAGTTGTTAACGTAAAGACTTAAAACTCAGGATTCTGTAACAGCATACCCCAATGAGGATATGTGGTGATTTATAGCTTCCTGTGCCAACCGGAAGTGCCATAATTGGTGTCTCAGGGGCTGTTTCAAAGGGTTAAAAAAGTCAGATCTGTCCAAAACTTCATATATGTGATTAGGCAACCCCCATGAACTGTAAATCAGTCATTTTTCCCCAAAAAATTCAAAGGAAAAAAAAATCACACTAAAACACAACTTGAATGGAGGGACGTATTGGGGTGCGTAGAGACAGACAGTGGCTGCAATAGTTAGCTTTGTTCGAGCTAAAAAAGAACCGTCAGACCTAGAGTTCCGAAACTTTAGAAACCTGTTCTAGACCTCCGGTCGATGGTGCGTGGTGAGTTACGTGGCTCTAGACGGTTCTCGGACCGAGAAACAGCCTCGTACATTTGCAATACCTTCAATTCATTTTGACCATTACGAAAATGACGACGTTTAGAAAAGTCTCAGAGACGCAAGGCTAGGTGCATTGAAACCGGCTCGGCCCATAGAGACAGACCCCAACGTTTCTGTCCGATAGCTCGTTCAAGGACCCCGTAGCAAGACATGGAAAAAAGTGGATTTTCAGCACCAATTAGGGTTTTTCTCGGACACCAAATGACCTATCGAGCCGAAACTCGGGATTCGGGGTCGCCTCACATAGGACTTCACATAATGTCCGAACTGGACCCGCAGCTAGAACGTAACTATGTGTTTTACCTTTTTATTATGTTTTAAACTAAATGCGCTGTGAATTATGGGACTGCTCTGACATATGTGATAGTTGGCTTCTAAATGAGTAGTAAAAAGTGGGTTTGGTGTCATAATGACATCTAATTGACTGATGGACACTGACTTGCTAGTTGACTTTTGTGCATTTGCAATATGTTTAAACGGAGAGGGACCATCACCAAAATGGCATTCTGAAATCAACACAAAAAATGGCATCACCATAGTCTCCAGACTGTGCTGAGTTCAACGAGCTATCCCGCTTGACCGTAGCTCGCTCGGTCTAAGCGCAACGACCATTAGAAAAGTAGGCCCAAAATGAAGCCTGCCCCACAATGTCATTTGCTTTTGAGTGACAGTGAGAGAACCGTTAGGGTGAGAAGAAAAATTCCACCACATGAATGTTCCTAAGGTCCTCCCGATCTGAACAAGCCTAACCTTGACCGTGTGGCATTAACCCTTAACAGTAAAACAGTGTTTTTTGATCTCACAGATTACAGTGTCATCTCTCCCCATAGGAATACATTGCCTGCACCCCTAATTTCAACCTGAAGTCTATATGGGTTATGAATGCCGTATGAACCTGTCTTCGGTACCAGTCCATCAGGCCACTATGAGGTCTACCTGTGTTGATTCTGAGCTTCCTGGACCAACCGGAAGTGGTTAAAATGCCCCTAAAAGTGTTTACCCATACCCTGCCTGCAGTTTGACAGACATAGTGCATTCAACCCTGTGTAAATCAGTCAGTTCTTAACGTAAGGACTTAAAACTCAGGATTCTGTAACAGCATACCCCAATGGGGATATGTGTTGATTTATAGCTTCCTGTGCCAACCGGAAGTGCCATAACTGGTGTCTCAGGGGCTGTTTCGAGGGGTTAAAAAAGTCTGATATTTCTAAAACTTCATATGTGTGATTAGGCAACCCCCATGAACTGTAAATCAGTCATTTTTCCCAAAAAAAATCAAAGGAAAAAAAAATCACACTAAAACACACCTTGGATGGAGGGACGTATTGGGGTGCGTAGAGACAGACAGTGGCTGCAATAGTTAGCTTTGTTGGAGCTAAAAAAGAACCGTCAGACCTAGAGTTCCGAAACTTTAGAAACCTGTTCTAGACCTCCGGTCGATGGTGCGTGGTGAGTTACGTGGCTCTAGACGGTTCTCGGACCGAGAAACAGCCTCGTACATTTGCAATACCTTCAATTCATTTTGACCATTACGAAAATGACGACGTTTAGAAAAGTCTCAGAGACGCAAGGCTAGGTGCATTGAAACCGGCTCGGCCCATAGAGACGGACTCCGACGTGTCTGTCCGATAGCTCGTTCAAGGACCCCGTAGCAAGGCATGGAAAAAAGTGGATTTTCAGCACCAATTAGGGTTTTTCTCGGACACCAAATGACCTATCGAGCCGAAACTCGGGATTCGGGGTCGCCTCACATAGGCCTTCACATAATGTCCGAACTGGACCCGCAGCTAGAACGTAACTATGTGTTTTACCTTTTTATTATGTTTTAAACCGAAGGCGCTGTGAATTATGGGACTGCTCTGACATATGTGATAGTTGGCTACTAAATGAGTAGGAAAAAGTGGGTTTGGTGTCAATTGATATCCATTTGGTGTCATAATGACATCTAATTGACTGATGGACACTGACTTGCTAGTTGACTTTTGTACATTTGCAATATGTTTAAACGGAGAGGGACCATCACCAAAATGGCATTCTGAAATCAACACAAAAAATGGCATCACCATAGTCTCCAGACTGTGCCGAGTTCAAGGAGACGCCCCGCTTGACCGTAGCTCGTTCTGAGTGCAGCAAACTTGAAAAAAAGAAGGCCCAAAATGAAGCCTGCACCACAATGTCATTTGATTTTGGGTGGCAGTGAGAGAACCGTTAGGGTGAGAAGCACAATTCCACCACATGAATGTTCCTAAGGTCCTCCCGATCTGAACAAGCATAACCTTGACCGTGTGGCAGTAACCCTTCACAGTAAAACAGGGTTTTTTGATCTCACAGATTACAGTGACATCTCTCCCCATAGGAATACATAACCTGCACCACAAAATTCAACCTGAAGCCTATATGGGTTATGAATGCCGTATGAACCTGTCTTCGGTACCAGTCCATCAGGCCACTATGAGATCTACCTGTGTCGAATCTAAGCTTCCTGGAGCAACCGGAAGTGGTTAAAATGCCCCTAAAAGTGTTTACCCATACACTGCCTGCAGTTTGATAGACATAGTGCATTCAACCCTGTGTAGATCAGTCAATTCTTAACGTAAAGACTTAAAACTCGGGATTCTGTAAGTGGCTATGTAAATCAAGACATGTGTTTACTTATAGCTTCCTGTGCCAACCGGAAGTGCCTTTAATTGGGTCACACTCTCTGTTTCGAAGGGTTAAAAAAGTCACATCTCTCCAAAACTTCATATGTGTGACTAGGTAACCCTTCTGAACTGTAAATCAGTCATTAATCCCAACAGATGTCAAAGAAAAGCTCCCTCACACACACACAGGAAGGATGGAGTGATAAAGTGCGGTGCTTAAAGACACAGAGAGCAGGAAATGGCATTACCATAATCCCTAGGCCGTACCGAGTTCAGCGAGATATCCCGCTTGACCGTAGCTCGCTCGGTCTAGGCGCAGCGAGCATTAGAATAGTAGGCCCAAAATGAAGCCTGCACCACAATGTCATTTGCTTTTGGGTGACAGTGAGAGAACCGTTAGAGTGAGAAGAAAAATTGCACCACATGAATGTTCCTAAGGTCCTCCCGATCTGAACAAGCCTAACCTTGACCGTGTGGCATTAACCCTTAACAGTAAAACAGTGTTTTTTGATCTCACAGATTACAGTGTCATCTCTCCCCATAGGAATACATTGCCTGCACCCCTAATTTCAACCTGAGGCCTATGTGGGTTATGAATGCCGTATGAACCTGTCTTCGGTACCAGTCCATCAGGCCACTATGAGGTCTACCTGTGTTGATTCTAAGCTTCCTGGA
Source organism: Oncorhynchus clarkii lewisi (assembly GCF_045791955.1). Lineage (NCBI taxonomy): Eukaryota > Metazoa > Chordata > Actinopteri > Salmoniformes > Salmonidae > Oncorhynchus > Oncorhynchus clarkii. Next base: position 47,360,403 of record NC_092171.1, on the reverse strand, counting down.
CCAACCGGAAGTGGTTAAAATGCCCCTAAAAGTGTTTACCCATACACTGCATGCAGTTTGATAGACATAGTGCATTCAACCCTGTGTAGATCAGTCAATTCTTAACGTAAGGACTTAAAACTCAGGATTCTGTAACAGCATACCCCAATGAGGATATGTGTTGATTTATAACTTCCTGTGCCAACCGGAAGTGCCATAATTGGTGTCTCAGGGGCTGTTTCGAAGGGTTAAAAAAGTCTGATCTTTCCAAAACTTCATATGTGTGATTAGGCAACCCCCATGAACTGTAAATCAGTCATTTTTCCCAAAAAAATTCAAAGGAAAAAAAAATCACACTAAAACACAACTTGGAAGGAGGGACGTATTGGGGTGCGTAGAGACAGACAGTGGCTCCAATAGTTAGCTTTGTTGGAGCTAAAAAAGAACCGTCGGACCTAGAGTTCCGAAACTTTAGAAACCTGTTCTAGACCTCCCGTAGATGGTGCGTGGTGAGTTACGTGGCTCTAGAAGGTTCTCGGACCGAGAAACAGCCTCGTACATTTGAAATAACTTCAATTCATTTTTGCATCACGAAAATGACGACATTTAGAAATGTCCCAGAGTCGCAAGACTAGGTGCATTGCAAACGTCTCGGCCCATATAGACAGACCCCAACGTTTCTGTCCAATAGCTCATTCAAGGACCCCGTAGCAAGTCATGGAAAATAGTGGATTTTCAGCACCAATTAGGGTTTTTCTCGGACACCAAATGACCTATCGAGCCGAAACTTGGGATTCGGGGTCGCCTCAGCTAGGCCAACACATAACATAAGAAATGGACCCGCAGCTAGAACGTAACTACGTGTTTTATGGTTTTTTTATGGTTTGAACCGAAGGGGTTGTGAATTTTGGGCCAGCTCTGAAGTATGTAATAGTTGGCTACTAAACGAGTTGGAAAAAGTGGGTTTGGTGTCAGTTTGTATCAGTTTGGTGGTCAGAATGATATCTAATTGACTGATGGACTCTTGTCCACTTGACTCTTGTACATTTGCAATATGATCCTATAGTGAAAAAACATCACCAAAAGCGACATTCTGAAATCAACCCAAACGAGCGATTGAGATGACCCAGAATCACTGCAAAGCCATCCCGAGTTCATCGGGCCAGTCAATTTCACATTCCTGCAAGATTTTTATAGCATGACAAATTCGTGATGGTACCTGCCCTTTAAAACATATTGCAAATGCACAGTGACTTTGAAAAAGTAAGAAACAAAAAAAAATACATCTAAAAAATTTTGAGCATGACAAATTCGTGATGGTACCTGCCCATTGAAACATATTGCAAATGCACAGTGACTTTGAAAAAGTAAGGAAACATAAACAAAAAAAATCCAAAATTTTTATTTTTGGGTGACCAGTTGCACGTGCATTTGCAATATGATTCTATAGTGAAAAAACATATTGCAAATGCACAGTGACTTTGAAAAAGTAAGGAAACATAAACAAAAAAAAGCTAAAATTTTTTGGGGGGGATGACCAGTTGCATGTGCATTTGCAATATGATTCTATAGTGAAAAAACATATTGCAAATGCACAGTGACTTTGAAAAAGTAAGGAAACATAAAAAAAATCTAATTTTTTGGGGGGGGCATGACCAGTTGCATGTGCATTTGCAATATGATTCTATAGTGAAAAAACATATTGCAAATGCACAGTGACTTTGAAAAAGTAAGGAAACATAAACAAAAAAAATCAAAAATTTTTTTGGGGGATGACCAGTTGCATGTGCATTTGCAATATGATTCTATAGTGAAAAAACATATTGCAAATGCACAGTGACTTTGAAAAAGTAAGGAAACATAAAAAAAATCTACATTTTTTGGGGGGGGATGACCAGTTGCATGTGCATTTGCAATATGATTCTATAGTGAAAAAACATATTGCAAATGCACAGTGACTTTGAAAAAGTAAGGAAAAATAAACAAAAAAAATCTAATTTTTTTTGGGGGGGATGACCAGTTGCACGTGCATTTGCAATATGATTCTATAGTGAAAAAACATATTGCAAATGCACAGTGACTTTGAAAAAGTAAGGAAACATAAACAAAAAAAATCTAAAATTTTTTTGGGGGGATGACCAGTTGCATGTGCATTTGCAATATGATTCTATAGTGAAAAAACATATTGCAAATGCACAGTGACTTTGAAAAAGTAAGGAAACATAAACAAAAAAAATCTAAAATTTTTTTTGGGGGATGACCAGTTGCATGTGCATTTGCAATATGATTCTATAGTGAAAAAACATATTGCAAATGCACAGTGACTTTGAAAAAGTAAGGAAAAATAAACAAAAAAAATCTAAAAATTTTTTTGGGGGATGACCAGTTGCACGTGCATTTGCAATATGATTCTATAGTGAAAAAACATATTGCAAATGCACAGTGACTTTGAAAAAGTAAGGAAACATAAACAAAAAAAATCTAAATTTTTTGGGGGGGGATGACCAGTTGCATGTGCATTTGCAATATGATTCTATAGTGAAAAAACATATTGCAAATGCACAGTGACTTTGAAAAAGTAAGGAAACATAAACAAAAAAAATCCAAAATTTTTATTTTTGGGTGACCAGTTGCACGTGCATTTGCAATATGATTCTATAGTGAAAAAACATATTGCAAATGCACAGTGACTTTGAAAAAGTAAGGAAACATAAACAAAAAAAATCTAAGTTTTTTTTGGGGGGATGACCAGTTGCATGTGCATTTGCAATATGATTCTATAGTGAAAAAACATATTGCAAATGCACAGTGACTTTGAAAAAGTAAGGAAACATAAACAAAAAAAATCTAAATTTTTTTTGGGGGGATGACCAGTTGCAGTGCATTTGCAATATGATTCTATAGTGAAAAAACATATTGCAAATGCACAGTGACTTTGAAAAAGTAAGGAAAAATAAACAAAAAAAATCTAAAAATTTTTTTGGGGGATGACCAGTTGCACGTGCATTTGCAATATGATTCTATAGTGAAAAAACATATTGCAAATGCACAGTGACTTTGAAAAAGTAAGGAAACATAAACAAAAAAAATCTAAAAATGTTTTTGGGGGATGACCAGTTGCATGTGCATTTGCAATATGATTCTATAGTGAAAAAACATATTGCAAATGCACAGTGACTTTGAAAAAGTAAGGAAACATAAACAAAAAAAATCTAAGTTTTTTTTGGGGGGATGACCAGTTGCATGTGCATTTGCAATATGATTCTATAGTGAAAAAACATATTGCAAATGCACAGTGACTTTGAAAAAGTAAGGAAACATAAACAAAAAAAATCTAATTTTTTTGGGGGGGGATGACCAGTTGCATGTGCATTTGCAATATGATTCTATAGTGAAAAAACATATTGCAAATGCACAGTGACTTTGAAAAAGTAAGGAAAAATAAACAAAAAAAATCTAAAAATTTTTTTGGGGGATGACCAGTTGCACGTGCATTTGCAATATGATTCTATAGTGAAAAAACATATTGCAAATGCACAGTGACTTTGAAAAAGTAAGGAAACATAAACAAAAAAAATCTAAAAATGTTTTTGGGGGATGACCAGTTGCATGTGCATTTGCAATATGATTCTATAGTGAAAAAACATATTGCAAATGCACAGTGACTTTGAAAAAGTAAGGAAACATAAACAAAAAAAATCTAAACATTTTTTTTGGGGGTGAGCAGTTGCACGTGCATTTGCAATATGATTCTATAGTGAAAAAACATCACCAAAAGCGACATTCTGAAATCAACCCAAACGAGCGATTGAGATGACCCAGAATCACTGCAAAGCCATCCCGAGTTCATCGGGCCAGTCAATTTCACATTCCTGCAGGATTTTTATAGCATGACAAATTCGTGATGGTACCTGCCCATTAAAACATATTGCAAATGCACAGTGACTTTGAAAAAGTAAGGAAACATAGAATCAAATTATTTTTTTTTGGGTTACCAGTTGCACATTTCAGATCACCAGTTGCACATTTCAGATCACCAGTTGCACATTTCAGATCACCAGTTGCACGGAGGAAAATCGTTACTTTTGACTTTGACTTTTGACTTCCTATGAAATCATATTCCAAATGGAGAAAACATATGCCTTATGCACTAGTAAAAAAAAAAAAAAAATGATAATAAAGTATGACTAAAGTATGTTGATAAAGTTCTTATACATGTGTAATTGACATAAAAATTGAAAGAATTTTGAAAAACGGTCCAGAAAGCACTTTTTTAAGGATGTGTGAAGTTTTTTACCAAATTTTGACATTTTTGACTTTTGACTTTTGACTTCCTATGAAATCATATTGCAAATGGACAAAACATATGCCTTATGCGCATGTAATTAAAAAAAAAAAAAATTGATATCAAAATTGGACAAAAGTATATTCATACAGTTCTTACACATGTGTAATTGACAAAAAAAGCGAAAGAAATTCGAAAAAAGGCCCAGAAAGCACTTTTTTAAGGGGTAAAAAGTTTTTGAAAAAAATATCATTTTTTCAAAATTTTTCTTTTGGATGTTGACTTGGGTTGCATTTCCAATATGAAAAACCCAGGTGGAGCGCACTCGCCCCCTGTTGGATTTTTGAGGTGTTACAATTGGCAATTGCCATATGGCATTTGCCATATACTTTGCACGAATCAACGCCGCTTTGGGTGGTATTGGACATCGTGTACATGGTTTGTCCAATGCCAATATTTTGACATTCATTTTTGTACAAATCAGGGGGGTATTCCCTTACATAATACAATAGAATCAGTAATCTAGCTGGTCTGTCAAAATATAAGAGACAGTAGATCTAGCTGGTCTGTCATATTATAATAGAGACAGTAGATCTAGCCGGTCTGTCATAATATAATAGAGACAGAGACAGTAGATCTAGCTGGTCTGTCATATTATAACAGAGACAGCAGATCTAGCTGGTCTGTCATAATATAATAGAGACAGAGACAGTAGATCTAGCTGGTCTGTCATATTATAATAGAGACAGTAGATCTAGCTGGTCTGGCATAATATAATAGAGACAGTAGATCGAGCTGGTCTGCCATAACATAATAGATACAGCAGATCTAGCTGTTCTGTCATAATATAATAGAGACATAGAGACAGTACATCTAGCTGGTCTGTCATAATATAATAGAGACAGTAGATCTAGCTGGTCTGTCATAAAAGAACAGAGACAGTAGTTCTAGCTAGTCTGTAATAATATAATAGAGACAGTAGATCAAGCTGGTCTGTCATAATATAATAGAGACAGTAGATCTAGCTGTTCTGTCATAATACAATAGAGACAATCGATCTAGCTGGTATGTCATAATACAATAGAATCAGTAATCTAGCTGGTCTGTCTAAATATAATAGAGACAGTAGATCTAGCTGGTCTGTCATGTTATAATAGAGAAGGTAGATCTAGCTGGTCTGTCATAATATAATAGAGACAGTAGATCTAGCTGGTCTGTCATATTATAATAGAGACAGTAGATCTAGCTGGTCTGTCATATTATAATAGAGACAGTAGATCGAGCTGGTCTGTCATAATATAATAGAGACAGCAGATTTAGCTGTTCTGTCATAATATAATAGAGACAGTAGTTCTAGCTGGTCCGTCATAATATAATAGAGACAGAGACAGTAGAACTATGGGTCTGTCATAATACAATAGAGGCAGTAGATCTAGCTGGTCTGTCATAATATAATAGAGACAGTAGATCTAGCTGGTCTGTCATAATAGAATAGAGACAGTAGATCTAGCTGTTCTGTCATAATACAATAGAGACAATCGATCTAGCTGGTCTGTCATAATATAATAGAGGCAGTAGATCTAGCTGGTCTGTCATAATATAATAGAGACAGTAGATCTAGCTGGTCTGTCATATTATAATAGAGACAGTAGATCTAGCTGGTCTGTCATAACATAATAGAGACAGTAGATCGAGCTGGTCTGCCATAATATAATAGTAACAGTAGATCTAGCTGGTCTGTCATAATATAATAGAGACAGTAGATCTAGCTGGTCTGTCATAATATAATAGAGACAGTAGATCGAGCTGGTCTGTCATATTATAATAGAGACAGTAGATCTAGCTGTTCGTTATTATATAATAGAGACAGTAGATCTAGCTGGTCTGTCATAATATAACAGAGACAGTAGATCTTGCTGGTCCGTCATAATATAATAGAGACAGCAGATCTAGTTGGTCTGTCATAATATAATAGAGACAGCAGATCTAGCTGTTCTGTCATAATATAATAGAGACAGTAGATCTAGCTGGTCTGTCATAATATAATAGAGACAGTAGATCTAGATGGTCTGTCATAATATAATAGAGACAGTAGATCTAGCTGGTCTGTCATAATATAATAGAGACAGTAGATCTAGCTGGTCTGTCATAATATAATACAGACAGTAGATCTAGCTGGTCTATCATAATATAATAGAGACATAGAGACAGTAGACCTAGCCGGTCTGTCATATTATAATAGAGACAGTAGATCTAGCTGGTCTGTCATAATATAATAGAGACAGTAGATCTAGCTGGTCTGCCATAATATAATAGAGACAGCAGATCTAGTTGGTCTGTCACAATATAATAGAGACAGTAGATCTAGCTGGTCTGTCATAATATAACAGAGACAGTAGATCTAGCTGGTCTGTCATAATGTAACAGAGACAGTAGATCTAGCTTATCTGTCATAATATAACAGAGACAGTAGATCTAGCTGGTCTGTCATAATATAATAGAGACAGAGACAGTAGATCTAGCTGGTCTGTCATATTATAATAGAGACAGTAGATCTAGCTGGTCTGGCATAATATAAGAGAGACAGTATATCGAGTTGGTCTGCCATAACATAATAGAGACAGCAGATCTAGTTGTTCTGTCATAATATAATAGAGACAGTAGTTCTAGCTGGTCTGTCATAATATAATAGAGACATAGAGACAGTAGATCTAGCTGGTCTGTCATAATACAATAGAGGCAGTAGATCTAGCTGGTCTGTCATAATATAATAGAGACAGTAGATCTAGCTGGTCTGTCATAAAAGAACAGAGACAGTAGTTCGAGCTAGTCTGTAATAATATAATAGAGACAGTAGATCAAGCTGGTCTGTCATAATATAATAGAGACAGTAGATCTAACTGTTCTGTCGTAATACAATAGAGACAATCGATCTAGCTGGTATGTCATAATACAATAGAATCAGTAATCTAGCTGGTCTGTCAAAATATAATAGAGACAGTAGATCTAGCTGGTCTGTCATAATATAATAGAGACAGTAGATCTAGCTGGTCTGCCATAATATAAAAGAGACAGTAGATCTAGCCGGTCTGTCATAATATAACAGAGACAGTAGATCTAGCTGGTCTGTCATAATATAATAGAGACAGAGACAGTAGATCTAGCTGGTCTGTCATATTATAATAGAGACAGTAGATCTAGCTGGTTTGGCATAATATAATAGAGACAGTAGATCGAGCTGGTCTGCCATATCATAATAGATACAGCAGATCTAGCTGTTCTGTCATAAAAGAACAGAGACAGTAGTTCTAGCTAGTCTGTAATAATATAATAGAGACAGTAGATCAAGCTGGTCTGTCATAATATAATAGAGACAGTAGATCTAGCTGTTCTGTCATAATACAATAGAGACAATCGATCTAGCTGGTATTTCATAATACAATAGAATCAGTAATCTAGCTGGTCTGTCAAAATATAATAGAGACAGTAGATCTAGCTGGTCTGTCATATTATAATAGAGAAGGTAGATCTAGCTGGTCTGTCATAATATAATAGAGACAGTAGATCTAGCTGTTCTGTCATAATACAATAGAGACAATCGATCTAGCTGGTATTTCATAATACAATAGAATCAGTAATCTAGCTGGTCTGTCAAAATATAATAGAGACAGTAGATCTAGCTGGTCTGTCATATTATAATAGAGACAGTAGATCTAGCCGGTCTGTCATAATATAACAGAGACAGCAGATCTAGCTGGTCTGTCATAATATAATAGAGACAGTATATCTAATTTGTCTGTCATAATATAATAGAGACAGAGTCAGTAGATCTAGATGGTCTGTCATATTATAATAGAGACAGTAGATCTAGCTGTTCTGTCATAATACAATAGAGACAATCGATCTAGCTGTTCGTCATTATATAATAGAGACAGTAGATCTAGCTGGTCTGTCATAATATAACAGAGACAGTAGATCTTGCTGGTCCGTCATCATATAATAGAGACAGCAGATCTAGTTGGTCTGTCATAATATAATAGAGACAGCAGATCTAGCTGTTTTGTCATAATATAATAGAGACAGTAGATCTAGCTGGTCTGTCATAATATAAAAGAGACAGTATAACGAGCTGGTCTGTCAAAATACAATAGACACAGTAGATCTAGCTGGTCTATCATAATACAATAGAGACAGCAGATCTAGCTGGTCTGTCATAATATAATAGAGACAGTAGATCTAGCTGGTCTATCATAATATAATAGAGACATAGAGACAGTAGATCTAGCCGGTTTGTCATATTATAATAGAGACAGTAGATCTAGCTGGTCTGTCATAATATAATAGAGACAGTAGATCTAGCTGGTCTGTCATAATATAAAAGAGACAGCAGATCTAGTTGATCTGTCATAATATAATAGAGACAGTAGATCTAGCTGGTCTGTCATAATATAACAGAGACAGTAGATCTAGCTGTTCTGTCATAATATAATAGAGACAGAAGATCTAGCTGGTCTGTCATAATATAATAGAGACAGTTGATCTAGCTGGTCTGTCAAAATACAATAGAGACAGTAGATCTAGCTGGTCTGTCATAATACAGTAGATCTAGCTGGTCTATCATAATACACAAGAGACTGTAGATCCAGCTAGTCTGTAATAATATAATAGAGACAGTAGATCAAGCTGGTCTGTCATAATATAATAGAGATAGTATATCTAGCTGGTCTGTCAAAATACAAGAGACAGTAGATCTAGCTGGTCTATCATAATACAATAGAGACAGCAGATCTAGCTGTTCTGTCATAATATAATAGAGACAGAAGATCTAGCTGGTCTATCATAATATAATAGAGACATAGAGACAGTAGATCTAGCCGGTCTGTCATATTATAATAGAGACAGTAGATCTAGCTGGTCTGTCATAATATAATAGAGAAAGTAGATCGAGCTGGTCTGTCATAATATAATAGAGACAGTGGATCTAGCGGTTCTGTCATAATACAATAGAGACAATCGATCTAGCTGTCCGTCATTATATAATAGAGACAGTAGATCTAGCTGGTCAGTCATAATATAATAGAGACAGTAGATCTTGCTGGTCCATCATAATATA
>NC_092171.1:46413526-46446026 GCF_045791955.1 Oncorhynchus clarkii lewisi | reverse complement strand
CCTGTATCAGAGTGGAACTAAGGCTTTTATCAGAGTGGAAACGAGGCCAGTATCAGAGTGGAAATGAGTCCAGTATCAGAGTGGAACTAAGGCTTTTATCAGAGTGGAAATGAGGCCTGTATCAGAGTGGAAATGAGGCCAGTATCAGAGTGGAAACGAGGCCAGTATCAGAGTGGAAATGAGTCCAGTATCAGAGTGGAAACGAGGCCAGTATCAGAGTGGAAATGAGTCCAGTATCAGAGTGGAACTAAGGCTTTTATCAGAGTGGAAATGAGGCCTGTATCAGAGTGGAAATGAGGCCTATATCAGAGTGGAACTAAGGCTTTTATCAGAGTGGAAATGAGGCCAGTATCAGAGTGGAAATGAGTCCAGTATCAGAGTGGAACTAAGGCTTTTATCAGAGTGGAAATGAGGCCTGTATCAGAGTGGAAATGAGGCCTATATCAGAGTGGAACTAAGGCTTTTATCAGAGTGGAACTAAGGCTTTTATCAGAGTGGAAATGAGGCCAGTATCAGAGTGGAAATGAGGCCTGTATCAGAGTGGGAACGAGGCCAGTATCAGAGTGGAAATGAGGCCTGTATCAGAGTGGAACTAAGGCTTTTATCAGAGTGGAAACGAGGCCAGTATCAGAGTGGAAATGAGTCCAGTATCAGAGTGGAACTAAGGCTTTTATCAGAGTGGAAATGAGGCCTGTATCAGAGTGGAAATGAGGCCAGTATCAGAGTGGAAACGAGGCCAGTATCAGAGTGGAAATGAGTCCAGTATCAGAGTGGAAACGAGGCCAGTATCAGAGTGGAAATGAGTCCAGTATCAGAGTGGAACTAAGGCTTTTATCAGAGTGGAAATGAGGCCTGTATCAGAGTGGAAATGAGGCCTATATCAGAGTGGAACTAAGGCTTTTATCAGAGTGGAAATGAGGCCAGTATGAGAGTGGAAATGAGGCTTGTATCAGAGTGGAAATGAGGCCAGTATCAGAGTGGGAACGAGGCCAGTATCAGAGTGGAAATGAGGCCTGTATCAGAGTGGAACTAAGGCTTTTATCAGAGTGGAAATGAGGCCTGTATCAGAGTGGAAATGAGTCCAGTATCAGAGTGGAACTAAGGCTTTTATCAGAATGGAACTAAGGCTTTTATCAGAGTGAAACTAAGGCTTTTATCAGAGTGGAAATGAGGCCTGTATCAGAGTGGAAATGAGGCCAGTATCAGAGTGGAAATGAGGCCAGTATCAGAGTGGAAACGAGGCCAGTATCAGAGTGGAAATGAGTCCAGTATCAGAGTGGAAACGAGGCCAGTATCAGAGTGGAAATGAGTCCAGTATCAGAGTGGAACTAAGGCTTTTATCAGAGTGGAAATGAGGCCTGTATCAGAGTGGAAATGAGGCCTATATCAGAGTGGAACTAAGGCTTTTATCAGAGTGGAACTAAGGCTTTTATCAGAGTGGAAATGAGTCCAGTATCAGAGTGGAACTAAGGCTTTTATCAGAGTGGAACTAAGGCTTTTATCAGAGTGGAACTAAGGCTTTTATCAGAGTGGAAATGAGGCCTGTATCAGAGTGGAAATGAGGCCAGTATCAGAGTGGAAATGAGACCTGTATCAGCGTGGGAACGAGGCCAGTATCAGAGTGGAAATGAGGCCTGTATCAGAGTGGAAATAAGGCTTTTATCAGAGTGGAAACGAGGCCAGTATCAGAGTGGAAATGAGTCCAGTATCAGAGTGGAAACGAGGCCAGTATCAGAGTGGAAATGAGTCCAGTATCAGAGTGGAAATGAGGCCTGTATCAGAGTGGAAATGAGGCCAGTATCAGAGTGGAAACGAGGCCAGTATCAGAGTGGAAATGAGTAAAGTATCAGAGTGGAAACGAGGCCAGTATCAGAGTGGAAATGAGTCCAGTATCAGAGTGGAACTAAGGCTTTTATCAGAGTGGAAATGAGGCCTGTTTCAGAGTGGAAATGAGGCCTATATCAGAGTGGAACTAAGGCTTTTATCAGAGTGGAAATGAGGCCAGTATGAGAGTGGAAATGAGGCCTGTATCAGAGTGGAAATGAGGCCAGTATCAGAGTGGAAACGAGGCCAGTATCAGAGTGGAAATGAGTCCAGTATCAGAGTGGAAACGAGGCCAGTATCAGAGTGGAAATGAGTCCAGTATCAGAGTGGAACTAAGGCTTTTATCAGAGTGGAAATGAGGCCTGTATCAGAGTGGAAATGAGGCCTATATCAGAGTGGAACTAAGGCTTTTATCAGAGTGGAACTAAGGCTTTTATCAGAGTGGAAATGAGGCCAGTATCAGAGTGGAAATGAGGCCTGTATCAGAGTGGGAACGAGGCCAGTATCAGAGTGGAAATGACGCCTGTATCAGAGTGGAACTAAGGCTTTTATCAGAGTGGAAATGAGGCCTGTATCAGAGTGGAAATGAGTCAAGTATCAGAGTGGAACTAAGGCTTTTATCAGAGTGAAACTAAGGCTTTTATCAGAGTGGAACTAAGGCTTTTATCAGAGTGGAAATGAGGCCTATATCAGAGTGGAACTAAGGCTTTTATTAGAGTGGAACTAAGGCTTTTATCAGAGTGGAACTAAGGCTTTTATCAGAGTGGAAATGATGCCTGTATCAGAGTGGAAATGAGGCCAGTATCAGAGTGGAAATGAGGCCTGTATCAGAGTGGAAATGAGGCCAGTATCAGAGTGGAAATGAGGCCTGTATCAGAGTGGAACTAAGGCTTTATTCAGAGTGGAAATGAGGCCTGTATCAGAGTGGAAATGAGGCCTGTATCAGAGTGGAACTAAGGCTTTTATCAGAGTGGAAATGAGGCCTGTATCAGAGTGGAAATGAGTCCAGTATCAGAGTGGAACTAAGGCTTTTATCAGAGTGGAAATGAGGCCTGTATCAGAGTGGAAATGAGGCCTATATCAGAGTGGAACTAAGGCTTTTATTAGAGTAGAACTAAGGCTTTTATCAGAGTGGAACTAAGGCTTTTATCAGAGTGGAAATGAGGCCTGTATCAGAGTGGAAATGAGGCCAGTATCAGAGTGGAAATTAGGTCTGTATCAGAATTGGAATGAGGACAGTATCAGAGTGAAAATGAGGCCTGTATCAGAGTTGAAATAAGGCTTTTATCAGAGTGGAACTAAGGCTTTTATCAGAGTTGAACTAAGGCTTTTATCAGAGTGGAAATGAGGCCTGTATCAGAGTGGAAATGAGGCCAGTATCAGAGTGGAAATGAGGCCTGTATCAGAGTGGGAACGAGGCCAGTATCAGAGTGGAAATGAGGCCTGTATCAGAGTGGAACTAAGGCTTTTATCAGAGTGGAAATGAGGCCTGTATCAGAGTGGAACTAAGGCTTTTATCAGAGTGGAACTAAGGCTTTTATCAGAGTGGAACTAAGGCTTTTATCAGAGTGGAAATGAGGCCTGTATCAGAGTGGAAATGAGGCCAGTATCAGAGTGGAAATGAGGCCTGAATCAGAGTGGGAACGAGGCCAGTATCAGAGTGGAAATGAGGCCTGTATCAGAGTGGAACTAAGGCTTTTATCAGAGTGGAAATGAGGCCTGTATCAGAGTGGAAATTAGTCCAGTATCAGAGTGGAACTAAGGCTTTTATCAGAGTGGAACTAAGGCTTTTATCAGAGTGAAACTAAGGCTTTTATCAGAGTGGAAATGATGCCTGTATCAGAGTGGAAATGAGGCCAGTATCAGAGTGGAAATGAGGCCTGTATCAGAGTGGAAATGAGGCCAGTATCAGAGTGGAAATGAGGCCTGTATCAGAGTGGAACTAAGGCTTTATTCAGAGTGGAAATGAGGCCTGTATCAGAGTGGAAATGAGGCCTGTATCAGAGTGGAACTAAGGCTTTTATCAGAGTGGAAATGAGGCCTGTATCAGAGTGGAAATGAGTCCAGTATCAGAGTGGAACTAAGGCTTTTATCAGAGTGGAAATGAGGCCTGTATCAGAGTGGAAATGAGGCCTATATCAGAGTGGAACTAAGGCTTTTATTAGAGTAGAACTAAGGCTTTTATCAGAGTGGAACTAAGGCTTTTATCAGAGTGGAAATGAGGCCTGTATCAGAGTGGAAATGAGGCCAGTATCAGAGTGGAAATTAGGTCTGTATCAGAATTGGAATGAGGACAGTATCAGAGTGAAAATGAGGCCTGTATCAGAGTGGAAATAAGGCTTTTATCAGAGTGGAACTAAGGCTTTTATCAGAGTTGAACTAAGGCTTTTATCAGAGTGGAAATGAGGCCAGTATCAGAGTGGAAATGAGGCCAGTATCAGAGTGGAAATGAGGCCTGTATCAGAGTGGGAACGAGGCCAGTATCAGAGTGGAAATGAGGCCTGTATCAGAGTGGAACTAAGGCTTTTATCAGAGTGGAAATGAGGCCTGTATCAGAGTGGAACTAAGGCTTTTATCAGAGTGGAACTAAGGCTTTTATCAGAGTGGAACTAAGGCTTTTATCAGAGTGGAAATGAGGCCTGTATCAGAGTGGAAATGAGGCCAGTATCAGAGTGGAAATGAGGCCTGAATCAGAGTGGGAACGAGGCCAGTATCAGAGTGGAAATGAGGCCTGTATCAGAGTGGAACTAAGGCTTTTATCAGAGTGGAAATGAGGCCTGTATCAGAGTGGAAATTAGTCCAGTATCAGAGTGGAACTAAGGCTTTTATCAGAGTGGAACTAAGGCTTTTATCAGAGTGAAACTAAGGCTTTTATCAGAGTGGAAATGAGGCCTGTATCAGAGTGGAAATGAGGCCAGTATCAGAGTGGAAATGAGGCCTGTATCAGAGTGGGAACGAGGCCAGTATCAGAGTGGAAATGAGGCCTGTATCAGAGTGGAAATAAGGCTTTTATCAGAGTGGAAATGAGGCCTGTATCAGAGTGGAAATGAGGCCAGTATCAGAGTGGAAATGAGGCCTGTATCAGAGTGGGAACGAGGCCAGTATCAGAGTGGAATTGAGGCCTGTATCAGAGTGGAACTAAGGATTTTATCAGAGTGGAAATGGGGCCTGTATCAGAGTGGAAATGAGGCCTGTATCAGAGTGGAACTAAGGCTTTTATCAGAGTGGAAATGAGGCCTGTATCAGAGTGGAAATGAGTCCAGTATCAGAGTGGAACTAAGGCTTTTATCAGAGTGGAACTAAGGCCAGTATCAGAGTGGAAACGAGGCCAGTATCAGAGTGGAAATGAGTCCAGTATCAGAGTGGAAACGAGGCCAGTATCAGAGTGGAAATGAGGCCTGTATCAGAGTGGAACTAAGGCTTTTATCAGAGTGGAAATGAGGCCTGTATCAGAGTGGAACTAAGGCTTTTATCAGAGTGGAACTAAGGCTTTTATCAGAGTGGAACTAAGGCTTTTATCAGAGTGGAAAAGAGGCCTGTATCAGAGTGGAAATGAGGCCAGTATCAGAGTGGAAATGAGGCCTGTATCAGCGTGGGAACGAGGCCAGTATCCGAGTGGAAATGAGGCCTGTATCAGAGTGGAAATAAGGCTTTTATCAGAGTGGAAATGAGGCCTGTATCAGAGTGGAAATGAGGCCAGTATCAGAGTGGAAATGAGGCCTGTATCAGAGTGGGAACGAGGCCAGTATCAGAGTGGAAATGAGGCCTGTATCAGAGTGGAACTAAGGCTTTTATCAGAGTGGAAATGAGGCCTGTATCAGAGTGGAAATGAGGCCTGTATCAGAGTGGAACTAAGGCTTTTATCAGAGTGGAAATGAGGCCTGTATCAGAGTGGAAATGAGTCCAGTATCAGAGTGGAACTAAGGCTTTTATCAGAGTGGAACTAAGGCCAGTATCAGAGTGGAAACGAGGCCAGTATCAGAGTGGAAATGAGTACAGTATCAGAGTGGAAACGAGGCCAGTATCAGAGTGGAAATGAGTCCAGTATCAGAGTGGAACTAAGGCTTTTATCAGAGTGGAAATGAGGCCTGTATCAGAGTGGAAATGAGGCCTATATCAGAGTGGAACTAAGGCTTTTATTAGAGTGGAAATAAGGCTTTTATCAGAGTGGAACTAAGGCTTTTATCAGAGTGGAAATGAGGCCTGTATCAGGGTGGAAATGAGGCCAGTATCAGAGTGGAAATTAGGTCTGTATCAGAGTGGGAACGAGGACAGTATCAGAGTGGAAATGAGGCCTGTATCAGAGTGGAACTAAGGCTTTTATCAGAGTGGAACTAAGGCTTTTATCAGAGTTGAACTAAGGCTTTTATCAGAGTGGAAATGAGGCCTGTATCAGAGTGGAAATGAGGCCAGTATCAGAGTGGAAATGAGGCCTGTATCAGAGTTGAACTAAGGCTTTTATCAGAGTGGAAATGAGGCCTGTATCAGAGTGGAACTAAGGCTTATATCAGAGTGGAACTAAGGCTTTTATCAGAGTGGAACTAAGGCTTTTATCAGAGTGGAAATGAGGCCTGTATCAGAGTGGAAATGAGGCCAGTATCAGAGTGGAAATGAGGCCTGTATCAGAGTGGGAACGAGGCCAGTATCAGAGTGGAAATGAGGCCTGTATCAGAGTGGAACTAAGGCTTTTATCAGAGTGGAAATGAGAACTGTATCAGAGTGGAACTAAGGCTTTTATCAGAGTGGAAATGAGGCCTGTATCAGAGTGGAAATGAGTCCAGTATCAGAGTGGAACTAAGGCTTTTATCAGAGTGGAACTAAGGCTTTTATCAGAGTGGAACTAAGGCTTTTATCAGAGTGGAAATGAGGCCTGTATCAGAGTGGAAATGAGGCCAGTATCAGAGTGGAAATGAGGCCTGTATCAGAGTGGGAACGAGGCCAGTATCAGAGTGGAAATGAGGCCTGTATCAGAGTGGAACTAAGGCTTTTATCAGAGTGGAAATGAGGCCTGTATCAGCGTGGAAATGAGGCCTGTATCAGAGTGGAACTAAGGCTTTTATCAGAGTGGAAATGAGGCCTGTATCGGAGTGGGAACGAGGCCAGTATCAGAGTGGAAATGAGGCCTATATCAGAGTGGAACTAAGGCTTTTATCAGAGTGGAAATGAGGCCTGTATCAGAGTGGAAATGAGGCCTATATCAGAGTGGAAATGAGGCCTGTATCAGAGTGGAACTAAGGCTTTTATCAGAGTGGAACTAAGGCTTTTATCAGAGTGGAACTAAGGCTTTTATCAGAGTGGAAATGAGGCCTGTATCAGAGTGGAAATGAGGCCAGTATCAGAGTGGAAATGAGGCCTGTATCAGAGTGGAACTAAGGCTTTTATCAGAGTGGAACTAAGGCTTTTATTAGAGTGGAACTAAGGCTTTTATCAGAGTGGAACTAAGGCTTTTATCAGAGTGGAAATGAGGCCTGTATCAGTGGAAATGAGGCCAGTATCAGAGTGGAAATGAGGCCTGTATCAGAGTGGGAACGAGGCCAGTATCAGAGTGGAAATGAGGCCTGTATCAGAGTGGAACTAAGGCTTTTATCAGAGTGGAAATGAGGCCTGTATTAGAGTGGAACTAAGGCTTTTATCAGTGGAAATGAGGCCTGTATCAGAGTGGAAATGAGGCCTATATCAGAGTGGAACTAAGGCTTTTATCAGAGTGGAACTAAGGCTTTTATCAGAGTGGAAATGAGGCCTGTATCAGAGTGGAACTAAGGCTTTTATCAGAGTGGAAATGAGGCCTGTATTAGAGTGGAACTAAGGCTTTTATCAGTGGAAATGAGGCCTGTATCAGAGTGGAAATGAGGCCTATATCAGAGTGGAACTAAGGCTTTTATCAGAGTGGAACTAAGGCTTTTATCAGAGTGGAACTAAGGCTTTTATCAGAGTGGAAATGAGGCCTGTATCAGAGTGGAAATGAGGCCAGTATCCGAGTGGAAATGAGGTCTGTATCAGAATGGAAACGAGGCCAGTATCAGAGTGGAAATGAGGCCTGTATCAGAGTGGAAATGAGGCCTATATCAGAGTGGAAATGAGGCCTGTATCAGAGTGGAACTAAGGCTTTTATCAGAGTGGAACTAAGGCTTTTATCAGAGTGGAACTAAGGCTTTTATCAGAGTGGAAATGAGGCCTGTATCAGAGTGGAAATGAGGCCAGTATCAGAGTGGAAATGAGGCCTGTATCAGAGTGGAACTAAGGCTTTTATCAGAGTGGAACTAAGGCTTTTATTAGAGTGGAACTAAGGCTTTTATCAGAGTGGAACTAAGGCTTTTATCAGAGTGGAAATGAGGCCTGTATCAGTGGAAATGAGGCCAGTATCAGAGTGGAAATGAGGCCTGTATCAGAGTGGGAACGAGGCCAGTATCAGAGTGGAAATGAGGCCTATATCAGAGTGGAACTAAGGCTTTTATCAGAGTGGAACTAAGGCTTTTATCAGAGTGGAACTAAGGCTTTTATCAGAGTGGAAATGAGGCCTGTATCAGAGTGGAACTAAGGCTTTTATCAGAGTGGAAATGAGGCCTGTATTAGAGTGGAACTAAGGCTTTTATCAGTGGAAATGAGGCCTGTATCAGAGTGGAAATGAGGCCTATATCAGAGTGGAACTAAGGCTTTTATCAGAGTGGAACTAAGGCTTTTATCAGAGTGGAACTAAGGCTTTTATCAGAGTGGAAATGAGGCCTGTATCAGAGTGGAAATGAGGCCAGTATCCGAGTGGAAATGAGGTCTGTATCAGAATGGAAACGAGGCCAGTATCAGAGTGGAAATGAGGCCTGTATCAGAGTGGAACTAAGGCTTTTATCAGAGTGGAACTAAGGCTTTTATCAGAGTGGAACTAAGGCTTTTATCAGAGTGGAAATGAGGCCTGTATCAGAGTGGAAATGAGGCCAGTATCAGAGTGGAAATGAGGCCTGTATCAGAGTGGGAACGAGGCCAGTATCAGAGTGGAAATGAGGCCTGTATCAGAGTGGAACAAAGGCTTTTATCAGTGTGGAACTAAGGCTTTTATCAGAGTGGAAATGAGGCCTGTATCAGAGTGGAAAGAGGCCAGTATCAGAGTGGAAATGAGTCCAGTATCAGAGTGGAAACGAGGCCAGTATCAGAGCGGAAATGAGTCCAGTATCAGAGTGGAACTAAGGCTTTTATCAGAGTGGAAATGAGGCCTGTATCAGAGTGGAAATGAGGCCTATATCAGAGTGGAACTACGGCTTTTATTAGAGTGGAACTAAGGCTTTTATCAGAGTGGAACTAAGGCTTTTATCAGAGTGGAAATGAGGCCTGTATCAGAGTGGAAATGAGGCCTGCATCAGAGTGGAAATGAGGCCTATATCAGAGTGGAACTAAGGCTTTTATTAGAGTGGAACTAAGGCTTTTATCAGAGTGGAACTAAGGCTTTTATCAGAGTGGAAATGAGGCCTGTATCAGAGTGGAAATGAGGCCAGTATCAGAGTGGAAATTAGGCCTGTATCAGAGTGGGAACGAGGCCTGTATCAGAGTGGAACTAAGGCGTTTATCAGAGTGGAACTAAGGCTTTTATCAGAGTGGAAATGAGGCCTGTATAAGAGTGGAAATGAGGCCTGTATCAGAGTGGAAATGAGGCCAGTATCAGAGTGGAAATGAGGCCTGTATCGGAGTGGGAACGAGGCCAGTATCAGAGTGGAAATGAGGCCTGTATCAGAGTGGAACTAAGGCTTTTATCAGAGTGGAAATGAGGCCTGTATCAGAGTGGAACTAAGGCTTTTATCAGAGTGGAAATGAGGCCTGTATCAGAGTGGAAATGAGGCCTATATCAGAGTGGAACTAAGGCTTTTATCAGAGTGGAAATGAGGCCTGTATCAGAGTGGAAATGAGGCCTATATCAGAGTGGAAATGAGGCCTGTATCAGAGTGGAAATGAGGCCTGTATTAGAGTGGAACTAAGGCTTTTATCAGTGGAAATGAGGCCTGTATCAGAGTGGAAATGAGGCCTATATCAGAGTGGAACTAAGGCTTTTATCAGAGTGGAACTAAGGCTTTTATCAGAGTGGAACTAAGGCTTTTATCAGAGTGGAAATGAGGCCTGTATCAGAGTGGAAATGAGGCCAGTATCCGAGTGGAAATGAGGTCTGTATCAGAATGGAAACGAGGCCAGTATCAGAGTGGAAATGAGGCCTGTATCAGAGTGGAACTAAGGCTTTTATCAGAGTGGAACTAAGGCTTTTATCAGAGTGGAACTAAGGCTTTTATCAGAGTGGAAATGAGGCCTGTATCAGAGTGGAAATGAGGCCAGTATCAGAGTGGAAATGAGGCCTGTATCAGAGTGGGAACGAGGCCAGTATCAGAGTGGAAATGAGGCCTGTATCAGAGTGGAACAAAGGCTTTTATCAGAGTGGAACTAAGGCTTTTATCAGAGTGGAAATGAGGCCTGTATCAGAGTGGAAAGAGGCCAGTATCAGAGTGGAAATGAGTCCAGTATCAGAGTGGAAACGAGGCCAGTATCAGAGCGGAAATGAGTCCAGTATCAGAGTGGAACTAAGGCTTTTATCAGAGTGGAAATGAGGCCTGTATCAGAGTGGAAATGAGGCCTATATCAGAGTGGAACTACGGCTTTTATTAGAGTGGAACTAAGGCTTTTATCAGAGTGGAACTAAGGCTTTTATCAGAGTGGAAATGAGGCCTGTATCAGAGTGGAAATGAGGCCTGCATCAGAGTGGAAATGAGGCCTATATCAGAGTGGAACTAAGGCTTTTATTAGAGTGGAACTAAGGCTTTTATCAGAGTGGAACTAAGGCTTTTATCAGAGTGGAAATGAGGCCTGTATCAGAGTGGAAATGAGGCCAGTATCAGAGTGGAAATTAGGCCTGTATCAGAGTGGGAACGAGGCCTGTATCAGAGTGGAACTAAGGCGTTTATCAGAGTGGAACTAAGGCTTTTATCAGAGTGGAAATGAGGCCTGTATAAGAGTGGAAATGAGGCCTGTATCAGAGTGGAAATGAGGCCAGTATCAGAGTGGAAATGAGGCCTGTATCGGAGTGGGAACGAGGCCAGTATCAGAGTGGAAATGAGGCCTGTATCAGAGTGGAACTAAGGCTTTTATCAGAGTGGAAATGAGGCCTGTATCAGAGTGGAACTAAGGCTTTTATCAGAGTGGAAATGAGGCCTGTATCAGAGTGGAAATGAGGCCTATATCAGAGTGGAACTAAGGCTTTTATCAGAGTGGAAATGAGGCCTGTATCAGAGTGGAAATGAGGCCTATATCAGAGTGGAAATGAGGCCTGTATCAGAGTGGAACTAAGGCTTTTATCAGAGTGGAACTAAGGCTTTTATCAGAGTGGAACTAAGGCTTTTATCAGAGTGGAAATGAGGCCTGTATCAGAGTGGAAATGAGGCCAGTATCAGAGTGGAAATGAGGCCTGTATCAGAGTGGAACTAAGGCTTTTATCAGAGTGGAACTAAGGCTTTTATTAGAGTGGAACTAAGGCTTTTATCAGAGTGGAACTAAGGCTTTTATCAGAGTGGAAATGAGGCCTGTATCAGTGGAAATGAGGCCAGTATCAGAGTGGAAATGAGGCCTGTATCAGAGTGGGAACGAGGCCAGTATCAGAGTGGAAATGAGGCCTGTATCAGAGTGGAACTAAGGCTTTTATCAGAGTGGAAATGAGGCCTGTATTAGAGTGGAACTAAGGCTTTTATCAGTGGAAATGAGGCCTGTATCAGAGTGGAAATGAGGCCTATATCAGAGTGGAACTAAGGCTTTTATCAGAGTGGAACTAAGGCTTTTATCAGAGTGGAACTAAGGCTTTTATCAGAGTGGAAATGAGGCCTGTATCAGAGTGGAAATGAGGCCAGTATCAGAGTGGAAATGAGGTCTGTATCAGAATGGAAACGAGGCCAGTATCAGAGTGGAAATGAGGCCTGTATCAGAGTGGAACTAAGGCTTTTATCAGAGTGGAAATGAGGCCTGTATCAGAGTGGAACTAAGGCTTTTATCAGAGTGGAAATGAGGCTTTTATCAGAGTGGAACTAAGGCTTTTATCAGAGTGGAAATGAGGCCTGTATCAGAGTGGAAATGAGGCCAGTATCAGAGTGGAAATGAGGCCTGTATCAGAGTGGGAACGAGGCCAGTATCAGAGTGGAAATGAGGCCTGTATCCGAGTGGAACTAAGGCTTTTATCAGAGTGGAACTAAGGCTTTTATCAGAGTGGAAATGAGGCCTGTATCAGAGTGGAAATGAGGCCAGTATCAGAGTGGAAATGAGGCCTGTATCAGAGTGGGAACGAGGCCAGTATCAGAGTGGAAATGAGGCCTGTAATCAGAGTGGAACTAAGGCTTTTATCAGAGTGGAACTAAGGCCAGTATCAGAGTGGAAACGAGGCCAGTATCAGAGTGGAAATGAGTCCAGTATCAGAGTGGAAATGAGGCCTGTATCAGAGTGGAAATGAGGCCAGTATCAGAGTGGAAATGAGGCCTGTATCAGAGTGGGAACGAGGCCAGTATCAGAGTGGAAATGAGGCCTGTAATCAGAGTGGAACTAAGGCTTTTATCAGAGTGGAACTAAGGCCAGTATCAGAGTGGAAACGAGGCCAGTATCAGAGTGGAAATGAGTCCAGTATCAGAGTGGAAATGAGGCCTGTATCAGAGTGGAAATGAGGCCTATATCAGAGTGAAACTAAGGCTTTTATTAGAGTGGAACTAAGGCTTTTATCAGAGTGGAACTAAGGCTTTTATCAGAGTGGAAATGAGGCCTGTATCAGAGTGGAAATGAGGCCTGCATCAGAGTGGAAATGAGGCCTATATCAGAGTGGAACTAAGGCTTTTATTAGAGTGGAACTAAGGCTTTTATCAGAGTGGAACTAAGGCTTTTATCAGAGTGGAAATGAGGCCTGTATCAGAGTGGAAATGAGGCCTGTATCAGAGTGGAAATGAGGCCAGTATCAGAGTGGAAATTAGGCATGTATCAGAGTGGGAACGAGGCCTGTATCAGAGTGGAACTAAGGCTTTTATCAGAGTGGAACTAAGGCTTTTATCAGAGTGGAAATGAGGCCTGTATAAGAGTGGAAATGAGGCCTGTATCAGAGTGGAAATGAGGCCAGTATCAGAGTGGAAATGAGGCCAGTATCAGAGTGGAAATGAGGCCTGTATCGGAGTGGGAACGAGGCCAGTATCAGAGTGGAAATGAGGCCTGTATCAGAGTGGAACTAAGGCTTTTATCAGAGTGGAAATGAGGCCTGTATCAGAGTGGAACTAAGGCTTTTATCAGAGTGGAAATGAGGCCTGTATCAGAGTGGAAATGAGGCCTATATCAGAGTGGAACTAAGGCTTTTATCAGAGTGGAAATGAGGCCTGTATCAGAGTGGAACTAAGGCTTTTATCAGAGTGGAAATGAGGCTTTTATCAGAGTGGAACTAAGGCTTTTATCAGAGTGGAAATGAGGCCTGTATAAGAGTGGAAATGAGGCCTGTATCAGAGTGGAAATGAGGCCAGTATCAGAGTGGAAATGAGGCCTGTATCGGAGTGGGAACGAGGCCAGTATCAGAGTGGAAATGAGGCCTGTATCAGAGTGGAACTAAGGCTTTTATCAGAGTGGAAATGAGGCCTGTATCAGAGTGGAACTAAGGCTTTTATCAGAGTGGAAATGAGGCCTGTATCAGAGTGGAAATGAGGCCTATATCAGAGTGGAACTAAGGCTTTTATCAGAGTGGAAATGAGGCCTGTATCAGAGTGGAAATGAGGCCTATATCAGAGTGGAAATGAGGCCTGTATCAGAGTGGAACTAAGGCTTTTATCAGAGTGGAACTAAGGCTTTTATCAGAGTGGAACTAAGGCTTTTATCAGAGTGGAAATGAGGCCTGTATCAGAGTGGAAATGAGGCCAGTATCAGAGTGGAAATGAGGCCTGTATCAGAGTGGAACTAAGGCTTTTATCAGAGTGGAACTAAGGCTTTTATTAGAGTGGAACTAAGGCTTTTATCAGAGTGGAACTAAGGCTTTTATCAGAGTGGAAATGAGGCCTGTATCAGTGGAAATGAGGCCAGTATCAGAGTGGAAATGAGGCCTGTATCAGAGTGGGAACGAGGCCAGTATCAGAGTGGAAATGAGGCCTGTATCAGAGTGGAACTAAGGCTTTTATCAGAGTGGAAATGAGGCCTGTATTAGAGTGGAACTAAGGCTTTTATCAGTGGAAATGAGGCCTGTATCAGAGTGGAAATGAGGCCTATATCAGAGTGGAACTAAGGCTTTTATCAGAGTGGAACTAAGGCTTTTATCAGAGTGGAACTAAGGCTTTTATCAGAGTGGAAATGAGGCCTGTATCAGAGTGGAAATGAGGCCAGTATCAGAGTGGAAATGAGGTCTGTATCAGAATGGAAACGAGGCCAGTATCAGAGTGGAAATGAGGCCTGTATCAGAGTGGAACTAAGGCTTTTATCAGAGTGGAAATGAGGCCTGTATCAGAGTGGAACTAAGGCTTTTATCAGAGTGGAAATGAGGCTTTTATCAGAGTGGAACTAAGGCTTTTATCAGAGTGGAAATGAGGCCTGTATCAGAGTGGAAATGAGGCCAGTATCAGAGTGGAAATGAGGCCTGTATCAGAGTGGGAACGAGGCCAGTATCAGAGTGGAAATGAGGCCTGTATCCGAGTGGAACTAAGGCTTTTATCAGAGTGGAACTAAGGCTTTTATCAGAGTGGAAATGAGGCCTGTATCAGAGTGGAAATGAGGCCAGTATCAGAGTGGAAATGAGGCCTGTATCAGAGTGGGAACGAGGCCAGTATCAGAGTGGAAATGAGGCCTGTAATCAGAGTGGAACTAAGGCTTTTATCAGAGTGGAACTAAGGCCAGTATCAGAGTGGAAACGAGGCCAGTATCAGAGTGGAAATGAGTCCAGTATCAGAGTGGAAATGAGGCCTGTATCAGAGTGGAAATGAGGCCAGTATCAGAGTGGAAATGAGGCCTGTATCAGAGTGGGAACGAGGCCAGTATCAGAGTGGAAATGAGGCCTGTAATCAGAGTGGAACTAAGGCTTTTATCAGAGTGGAACTAAGGCCAGTATCAGAGTGGAAACGAGGCCAGTATCAGAGTGGAAATGAGTCCAGTATCAGAGTGGAAATGAGGCCTGTATCAGAGTGGAAATGAGGCCTATATTGGAGTGAAAGTAAGGCTTTTATTAGAGTGGAACTAAGGCTTTTATCAGAGTGGAACTAAGGCTTTTATCAGAGTGGAAATGAGGCCTGTATCAGAGTGGAAATGAGGCCTGCATCAGAGTGGAAATGAGGCCTATATCAGAGTGGAACTAAGGCTTTTATTAGAGTGGAACTAAGGCTTTTATCAGAGTGGAACTAAGGCTTTTATCAGAGTGGAAATGAGGCCTGTATCAGAGTGGAAATGAGGCCTGTATCAGAGTGGAAATGAGGCCAGTATCAGAGTGGAAATTAGGCATGTATCAGAGTGGGAACGAGGCCTGTATCAGAGTGGAACTAAGGCTTTTATCAGAGTGGAACTAAGGCTTTTATCAGAGTGGAAATGAGGCCTGTATAAGAGTGGAAATGAGGCCTGTATCAGAGTGGAAATGAGGCCAGTATCAGAGTGGAAATGAGGCCAGTATCAGAGTGGAAATGAGGCCTGTATCGGAGTGGGAACGAGGCCAGTATCAGAGTGGAAATGAGGCCTGTATCAGAGTGGAACTAAGGCTTTTATCAGAGTGGAAATGAGGCCTGTATCAGAGTGGAACTAAGGCTTTTATCAGAGTGGAAATGAGGCCTGTATCAGAGTGGAAATGAGGCCTATATCAGAGTGGAACTAAGGCTTTTATCAGAGTGGAAATGAGGCCTGTATCAGAGTGGAACTAAGGCTTTTATCAGAGTGGAAATGAGGCTTTTATCAGAGTGGAACTAAGGCTTTTATCAGAGTGGAAATGAGGCCTGTATCAGAGTGGAAATGAGGCCAGTATCAGAGTGGAAATGAGGCCTGTATCAGAGTGGGAACGAGGCCAGTATCAGAGTGGAAATGAGGCCTGTAATCAGAGTGGAACTAAGGCTTTTATCAGAGTGGAACTAAGGCCAGTATCAGAGTGGAAACGAGGCCAGTATCAGAGTGGAAATGAGTCCAGTATCAGAGTGGAAACGAGGCCAGTATCAGAGTGGAAATGAGTCCAGTATCAGAGTGGAACTAAGGCTTTTATCAGAGTGGAAATGAGGCCTGTATCAGAGTGGAAATGAGGCCTATATCAGAGTGAAACTAAGGCTTTTATTAGAGTGGAACTAAGGCTTTTATCAGAGTGGAACTAAGGCTTTTATCAGAGTGGAAATGAGGCCTGTATCAGAGTGGAAATGAGGCCAGTATCAGAGTGGAAATTAGGCCTGTATCAGAGTGGGAACGAGGCCAGTATCTGAGTGGAAATGAGGCCTGTATCAGAGTGGAACTAAGGCTTTTATCAGAGTGGAACTAAGGTTTTTATCAGAGTGGAACTAAGGCTTTTATCAGAGTGGAAATGAGGCCTGTATCAGAGTGGAAATGAGGCCAGTATCAGAGTGGAAATGAGGCCTGTATCAGAGTGGGAACGAGGCCAGTATCAGAGTGGAAATGAGGCATGTATCAGAGTGGAACTAAGGCTTTTATCCGAGTGGAAATGAGGCCTGTATCAGAGTGGAACTAAGGCTTTTATCAGAGTGGAAATGAGGCCTGTATCAGAGTGGAAATGAGGCCAGTATCAGAGTGGAAATGAGGCCTGTATCAGAGTGTAAATGAGGCCAGTATCAGAGTGGAAATGAGGCCTGTATCAGAGTGGAACTAAGGCTTTATTCAGAGTGGAAATGAGGCCTGTATCCGAGTGGAAATGAGGCCTGTATCAGAGTGGAAATGAGGCCTGTATCAGAGTGGAACTAAGGCTTTATTCAGAGTGGAAATGAGGCCTGTATCCGAGTGGAAATGAGGCCTGTATCAGAGTGGAAATGAGGCCTGTATCAGAGTGGAACTAAGGCTTTTATCAGAGTGGAAATGAGGCCTGTATCAGAGTGGAACTAAGGCTTTTATCAGAGTGGAAATGAGGCCTGTATCCGAGTGGAAATGAGGCCTGTATCAGAGTGGAAATGAGGCCTGTATCAGAGTGGAACTAAGGCTTTTATCAGAGTGGAAATGAGGCCAGTATCAGAGTGGAAATGAGGCCTGTATCAGAGTGGAAATTAGGCCTGCATCAGAGTGGAACTAAGGCTTTTATCAGAGTGGAAATGAGGCCTGTATCAGAGTGGAAATGAGGCCTGTATCAGAGTGGAACTAAGGCTTTTATCAGAGTGGAAATGAGGCCTGTATCAGAGTGGAACTAAGGCTTTTATCAGAGTGGAAATGAGGCCAGTATCAGAGTGGAAATGAGTCCAGTATCAGAGTGGAAACGAGGCCAGTATCAGAGTGGAAATGAGGCCTGTATCAGAGTGGAACTAAGGCTTTTATCAGAGTGGAAATGAGGCCTGTATCAGAGTGGAAATGAGGCCTGTATCAGAGTGGAACTAAGGCTTTTATCAGAGTGGAAATGAGGCCTGTATCAGAGTGGAAATGAGGCCTGTATCAGAGTGGAACTAAGGCTTTTATCAGAGTGGAAATGAGTCCTGTATCAGAGTGGAAATGAGGCCAGTATCAGAGTGGAAATTAGGCCTGTATCAGAGTGGAACTAAGGCTTTTATCATAGTGGAAATAAGGCCTGTATCAGAGTGGAAATGAGGCCTGTATCAGAGTGGAACTAAGGCTTTTATCAGAGTGGAAATGAGGCCTGTATCAGAGTGGAACTAAGGCTTTTATCAGAGTGGAAATGAGGCCAGTATCGGAGTGGAAATGAGTCCAGTATCAGAGTGGAAACGAGGCCAGTATCAGAGTGGAACTAAGGCTTTTATCAGAGTGGAAATGAGGCCTGTATCAGAGTGGAACTAAGGCTTTAATCAGAGTGGAAATGAGGCCTGTATCAGAGTGGAAATGAGGCCTATATCAGAGTGAAACTAAGGCTCTTATCAGAGTGGAACTAAGGCTTTCATCAGAGTGGAAATGAGGCCTGTATCAGAGTGGAAATGAGGCCAGTATCAGAGTGGAAATGAGGCCAGTATCAGAGTGGAAATGAGGCCTGTATCAGAGTGGAACTAAGGCTTTTATCAGAGTGGAACTAAGGCTTTTATCAGAGTGGAACTAAGGCTTTTATCAGAGTGGAAATGAGGCCTGAATCAGAGTGGAAATGAGGCCAGTATCAGAGTGGAAATGAGGCCTGTATCAGAGTGGGAACGAGGCCAGTATCAGAGTGGAAATGAGGCATGTATCAGAGTGGAACTAAGGCTTTTATCCGAGTGGAATTGAGGCCTGTATCAGAGTGGAACTAAGGCTTTTATCAGAGTGGAAATGAGGCCTGTATCAGAGTGGAAATGAGAACAGTATCAGAGTGGAAATGAGGCCTGTATCAGAGTGTAAATGATGCCAGTATCAGAGTGGAAATGAGGCCTGTATCAGAGTGGAACTAAGGCTTTATTCAGAGTGGAAATGAGGCCTGTATCCGAGTGGAAATGAGGCCTTTATCAGAGTGGAAATGAGGCCTGTATCAGAGTGGAACTAAGGCTTTATTCAGAGTGGAAATGAGGCCTGTATCCGAGTGGAAATGAGGCCTGTATCAGAGTGGAAATGAGGCCTGTATCAGAGTGGAACTAAGGCTTTTATCAGAGTGGAAATGAGGCCTGTATCAGAGTGGAACTAAGGCTTTTATCAGAGTGGAAATGAGGCCTGTATCCGAGTAGAAATGAGGCCTGTATCAGAGTGGAAATGAGGCCTGTATCAGAGTGGAACTAAGGCTTTTATCAGAGTGGAAATGAGGCCTGTATCAGAGTGGAAATGAGGCCTGTATCAGAGTGGAACTAAGGCTTTTATCAGAGTGGAAATGAGGCCTGTATCAGAGTGGAACTAAGGCTTTTATCAGAGTGGAAATGAGGCGAGTATCAGAGTGGAAATGAGTCCAGTATCAGAGTGGAAACGAGGCCAGTATCAGAGTGGAAATGAGGCCTGTATCAGAGTGGAACTAAGGCTTTTATCAGAGTGGAAATGAGGCCTGTATCAGAGTGGAAATGAGGCCTGTATCAGAGTGGAACTAAGGCTTTTATCAGAGTGGAAATGAGGCCTGTATCAGAGTGGAAATGAGGCCTGTGTCAGAGTGGAACTAAGGCTTTTATCAGAGTGGAAATGAGTCCTGTATCAGAGTGGAAATGAGGCCAGTATCAGAGTGGAAATGAGGCCTGTATCAGAGTGGAAATGAGTCCTGTATCAGAGTGGAACTAAGGCTTTTATCAGAGTGGAAATTAGGCCTGTATCAGAGTTGAAATGAGGCCTGTATCAGAGTGGAAATGAGGCCAGAGGTCTGAGGCCTGTATCAGAGTGGAACTTGGCTGTGACAATTGGAGCCAGAAGTGTCTGAGCCTATGTGAGCATGCGCTACTAGATGTGTGGGAGGAATACGTGTGTGTGTAACTTGGCAGCAGCAGTTCTGAATCCTCTCCTCTCCTCTCCTCTCCTCTCCTCAGCTCTAAAGGAGCTGCCTGCTCCGCTCCGCCCATCTGACTGTGTGTATCTGAATGTTGGAACTCTGGAGGTTTTCAACTAGACAGAACCTGGGAGGAAACCTCTCTGTTTATGGACTATAATAAGCTGGCAGAAATCAATACTTACTGGTAATCAGATATCTATTGACTGAAAGCTGTGGATAGTTTGTTTATTGGTTATACTGACTGGTTATACTGTAAGAT
The DNA here is from genome assembly GCF_045791955.1 of Oncorhynchus clarkii lewisi. Taxonomy (NCBI): domain Eukaryota; kingdom Metazoa; phylum Chordata; class Actinopteri; order Salmoniformes; family Salmonidae; genus Oncorhynchus; species Oncorhynchus clarkii. The sequence continues at coordinate 46,426,422 of NC_092171.1, read as the reverse complement.
CTATCAGGCAGACACAGGGAAGTCGTGGTGACCTAACCATAACCCTCCTATCAGACACAGGGAAGTCGTGGTGACCTAACCATAACCCTCCTATCAGACACAGGCAAGTCGTGGTGACCTAACCATAACCCTCCTATCAGACACAGGGAAGTCGTGGTGACCTAACCATAACCCTCCTATCAGACACAGGGAAGTCGTGGTGACCTCCTGACAGTGACTAATATTATTCATCACGGTTGGTCATTACATAATTGGTTGATTAAATCATTACCCTCTTGGAGAGATATGGATAGAAACAGAGGGATACAGAGTAGAGGGAAAAGGACAGCCAAACAGAGAGAGAGAGAGAGAGAGAAAGAGAGAGAGAGGAGAGAGAGAGGAGAGAAAGTTATAGCCAAACAGTGGAGACTAATTTGACCCCAACAAATACCAGGCTATATGTGTCAACAGCAACAAAAACAATGTACTGAGTAAATGTCAAATTGGCTTTTTCCCAAATTACCGTACGACAGACCACGTATTCACCCTGCACAACCCAATTGACAAACAAACAAACCGAAACAAAGGCAAAAAAAAAAAAAGTCTTCTCATGCTTTGTTGATTTAAAACATCTTTCGACACAATTTGGCATGAGGGTCTGCTATACAAATGGATGGAAAGTGGTGTTGGGGGAAAAACATACGACATTATAAAATCCATGTACACGAACAACAATATGCAAATAACACACATTTCTTTCCACAGGGCCGTGGGGTGAGACAGGGATGCAGCTTAAGCCCCACCCTCTTCAACATATATATCAACGAATTGGTGCGGGCACTAGAACAGTCCGCAGCACCCGGCCTCACCCTACTAGAATCTGAAGTCAAATGTCTACTGTTTGCTGATGATCTGGTGCTTCTGTCACCAATCAAGGAGGGCCTTTAGCATCCCCTAGATCTTCTGCACAGATTCTGTCAGACCTGGGCCCTGACAGACCTGGGCCCTGACAGATCTGGGCCCTGACAGACTTGGGCTCTGACAGACCTGGGCCTTGACAGACCTGGGCCCTGACAGACCTGGGCCCTGACAGACCTGGGCCCTGACAGACCTGGGCCCTGACAGACTTGGACCCTGACAGTAAATCTCAGTAAGACCAAAATTATGGTGCTCCAAACAAAGATCCAGTTTCCAGGACCGCAAATACAAATTCCACCTAGACACCGTTGCCCTAGAGCACCCAAAAAAACTATACATACCTCGGCCTAAACATCAGCACCACAGGTAACTTCCACAAATCTGTGAACAATCTGAGAGACAAGGCAAGAAGGGCCTTCTACACCATCAAAAGGAACATAAAATTCAACATACCAATTAGAATCTGGCAAAAAATACTTGAATCAGTTATAGAACCCATTGCCCTTTATGGCAGTGAGGTCTGGGGTCTGCTCACAAACAAAGATTTCACTGAATGGGACAAACACCAAATTGACACTCTTCATGCAGAATTCTGCAAAATTATCCTCTGTGTACAACGTAAAACACCAAATAATGCATGCAGAGCAGAATTAGGCCGATACCCAGTAATGATCAAAATCCAGAAAAGAGACGTTAAATTCTACAACCACGTAAAAGGAAGTGATTCCCAAACCTTCCATAACAACGCCATCACCTACAGGAGATGAACCTGGAGAAGAGTCCCCAAAGCAAGCTGGTCCTGGGGCTCTGTTCACAAACACACCCTACAGAGCCCCAGGACAGCAGCACAATTAGACCCAACCAAATCATGAGAAAACAAAAAGATAATTACTTGACACATTGGAAAGAATTAACAAAAAAAATATTAGGGCTATTTGCCCCATAACAGAGAGTACACAGTGGCAGAATACCTGACCACTGTGACTGACCCAAACTTAAGGAAAGCTTTGACTATATACAGACTCAGTGAGCATAGCCTTGCTATTGAGAAAGGCCGCCGTAGACAGACCTGGCTCTCATGAGAAGACAGGCCCACAAAATGAGGTGGAAACTGAGCTGCACTTCCTAACCTCCTGCCAAATGTATGACCATATTAGAGACACATATTTCCCTCAGATCCCTCAGACCCACAAATAATTAGAAAACAAACCCAATTTTGATAAACGCCCATATCTACTAGATGAAATTCCACAGTGTGCATCACAGCAGCAAGATGTGTGACCTGTTGCCTCAACAAAAGGTCAACCAGTGAAAAACAAACACCATTGTAAATACAACCCATATTTATGCTTATTTATTTTCCTTTTTGTACTTTAACTATTTGCACATCGTTACAACACTGTAAATAGTAGACATAATATGACAGAAATGTCTTTATGTTTTGGAACTTTTGTGAGTGTAATGTTTACTGTTAGTTTTTATTGTTTATTTCACTTTTGTTTATTATCTACTTCACTTCGTTTGGCAAATTATGTGTTTTCCATGCCAATAAAGCCCCGTAAATTGAATTGAATTGAGAGAGAGAGAGAGAGAGAGAGAGAGAGTGGTGGGAAAAGGAAAGATAGAGAGAGAGAGAGATTTAGGAGAGAGGAGGGAAAATGATAGCCAACCAGAGAGAGAGAGAGAGGAGAGAGGAGGGAAAAGGATAGCCAACCAGAAAGAGAGAGAGGAGAGAGGAGGGAAAAGGATAGCCAACCAGAGAGAGAGAGGAGAGAGGAGGGAAAAGGATAGACAACCAGAGAGAGAGAGAGGAGAGAGGAGGGAAAAGGATAGCCAACCAGAGAGAGAGAGAGGAGAGAGGAGGGAAAAGGATAGCCAACCAGAGAGAGAGAGGAGAGAGGAGGGAAAATGATAGCCAACCAAAGAGAGAGAGAGAGGAGAGAGGAGGGAAAAAGATAGCCAACCAGAGCGAGAGAGGAGAGAGGAGGGAAAAGGATAGCCAACTAGACAGCGAGAGAGAGGAGAGATGAGGGAAAAGGATAGCCAACCAGAGAGAGAGAGAAGAGAGAGGAGGGAAAAGGATAGCCAACCAGAGAGAGAGAGAGGAGAGAGGAGGGAAAAGGATAGCCAACCAGAGAGAGAGAGATAGGAGAGAGGAGGGAAAAGGATAGCCAACCAGAGAGAGAGAGGAGAGAGGAGAGAGGAGGGAAAAGGATAGCCAACCAGAGAGAGAGAGAGAGAGGAGAGAGGAGGGAAAAGGATAGCCAACCAGAGAGAGAGAGAGAGAGAGGAGAGAGGAGGGAAAAGGATAGCCAACCAGAGAGAGAGAGAGGAGAGAGGAGGGAAAATGATAGCCAACCAGAGAGAGAGAGAGGAGAGAGGAGGGAAAAGGATAGCCAACCAAAGAGAGAGAAGAGAGGAGGGAAAAGGATAGCCAACCAGAGAGAGAGAGGAGAAAGGAGGGAAAAGGATAGCCAACCAGAGAGAGAGAGAGGAGATAGGAAGGAAAAGGATAGCCAACCAGAGAGAGAGAGAGGAGAGAGGAGGGAAAAGGATAGCCAACCAGAGAGAGAGAGAGAGAGAGGAGAGAGGAGGGGAAAGGATAGCCAACCAGAGAGAGAGAGAGGAGGGAAAAGGATAGCCAACCAGAGAGAGAGAGAGAGAAGAGAGAGGAGGGAAAAGGATAGCCAACCAGAGAGAGAGAGAGAGAGAGGAGATAGGAGGGAAAAGGATAGCCAACCAGAGAGAGAGAGAAAGAGGAGAGAGGAGAGAGGAGGGAAAAGGATAGCCAACCAGAGAGAGATCAGAGAGAGGAGAGAGGAGATAGGAGGGAAAAGGATAGCCAACCAGAGAGAGAGAGGAGGGAAAAGGATAGCCAACCAGAGAGAGAGAGAGGAGAAAGGAGGGAAAAGGATAGCCAACCAGAGAGAGATGAGAGAGGAGAGAGGAGGGAAAAGGATAGCCAACCAGAGAGAGAGAGAGAGAGGAGAGAGGAGAGAGGAGGGAAAAGGATAGCCAACCAGAGAGAGAGAGGAGAGAGGAGGGAAAGGGATAGCCAACCAGAGAGAGAGAGAGAGAGAGGAGATAGGAGGGAAAAGGATAGCCAACCAGAGAGAGAGAGAGAGAGAGAGAGAGAGAGAGGAGAGAGGAGGGAAAAGGATAGCCAACCAGAGAGAGAGAGGAGAGAGGAGGGAAAAGGATAGCCAACCAGAGAGAGAGAGAGAGAGGAGATAGGAGGGAAAAGGATAGCCAACCAGAGAGAGAGAGAGAGAGGAGATAGGAGGGAAAAGGATAGCCAACCAGAGAGAGAGAGAGAGAGGAGATAGGAGGGAAAAGGATAGCCAACCAGAGAGAGAGAGAGAGAGAGGAGAGAGGAGGGAAAAGGATAGCCAACCAGAGAGAGAGAGAGAGAGGAGAGAGGAGGGAAAAGGAGAGCAAACCAGAGAGAGAGGAGAGAGGAGGGAAAAGGATAGCCAACCAGAGAGAGAGAGAGAGAGAGGAGAGAGGAGGGAAAAGGATAGCCAACCAGAGAGAGAGAGGAGAGAGGAGAGAGGAGGGAAAAGGATAGCCAACCAGAGAGAGAGGAGAGAGGAGGGAAAATGATAGCCAACCAGAAAGAGAGAGAGAGAGGAGAGAGGAGGGAAAAGGATAGCCAACCAGAGAGAGAGAGAGGAGAGAGGAGGGAAAAGGATAGCCAACCAGAGAGAGAGAGAGAGAGGAGAGAGGGAAAATGATAGCCAACCAGAGAGAGAGAGAGAGGAGAGAGGAGGGAAAAGGATAGCCAACCAGAGAGAGAGAGAGGAGAGAGGAGGGAAAAGGATAGCCAACCAGAGAGAGAGGAGAGAGGAGAGAGGAGGGGAAATGATAGCCAACCAGAGAGAGAGAGAGAGAGGAGAGAGGAGGGAAAAGGATAGCCAACCAGAGAGAGAGAGAGAGAGGAGAGAGGAGGGAAAAGGATAGCCAACCAGAGAGAGAGAGAGAGAGGAGAGAGGAGGGAAAATGATAGCCAACCAGAGAGAGAGAGAGAGGAGAGAGGAGGGAAAAGGATAGCCAACCAGAGAGAGAGAGAGGAGAGAGGAGGGAAAAGGATAGCCAACCAGAGAGAGAGGAGAGAGGAGAGAGGAGGGAAAATGATAGCCAACCAGAGAGAGAGAGAGAGAGGAGAGAGGAGGGAAAAGGATAGCCAACCAGAGAGAGAGAGAGGAGAGAGGAGGGAAAATGATAGCCAACCAGAGAGAGAGGGAGAGGAGAGAGGAGGGAAAAGGATAGCCAACCAGAGAGAGAGAGAGAGAGAGAGGAGAGAGGAGGGAAAATGATAGCCACCCAGAGAGAGAGAGAGAGAGAGAGGAGAGAGGAGGGAAAAAGATAGCCAACCAGAGAGAGAGAGAGAGGAGAGAGGAGGGAAAAGGATAGCCAACCAGAGAGAGAGAGGAGAGGAGAGAGGAGGGAAAAGGATAGCCAACCAGAGAGAGAGAGAGAGAGAGAGAGGAGAGAGGAGGGAAAAGGATAGCCACCCAGAGAGAGAGAGAGAGAGAGAGAGAGAGGAGAGAGGAGGGAAAAGGATAGCCAACCAGAGAGAGAGAGAGAGGAGAGAGGAGGGAAAAGGATAGCCAACCAGAGAGAGAGAGGAGAGAGGAGGGAAAAGGATAGCCAACCAGAGAGAGAGAGAGAGAGAGAGGAGATAGGAGGGAAAAGGATAGCCAACCAGAGAGAGAGAGAGGAGAGAGGAGGGAAAAGGATAGCCAACCAGAGAGAGAGAGAGAGGAGATAGGAGGGAAAAGGATAGCCAACCAGAGAGAGAGAGAGAGGAGAGAAGGGAAAAGGATAGCCAAGCAGAGAGAGAGAGAGAGAGAGAGAGAGAGAGAGGAGTTAAAAGGATAGCCAACCAGAGAGAGGAGGGAAAAGGATAGCCAACCAGAGAGAGAGAGAGGAGAAAGGAGGGGAAATGATAGCCAACCAGAGAGAGAGGAGAGAGGAGAGAGGAGGGAAAAGGATAGCCAACCAGAGAGAGAGAGAGAGGAGAGAGGAGGGAAAAGGATAGCCAACCAGAGAGAGAGAGAGAGAGAGAGAGAGGAGAGAGGAGAGAGGAGGGAAAAGGATAGCCAACCAGAGAGAGAGAGAGAGAGAGAGAGAGAGAGAGAGAGAGAGGAGGGAAAATGATAGCCAACCAGAGAGAGAGAGAGAGAGAGAGGAGAGAGGAGGTAAAAGGATAGCCAACCAGAGAGAGAGAGAGAGAGAGAGAGGAGGGAAAAGGATAGCCAACCAGAGAGAGAGAGAGGAGGGAAAAGGATAGCCAACCAGAGAGAGAGAGAGAGAGGAGATAGGAGGGAAAAGGATAGCCAACCAGAGAGAGAGAGAGAGAGAGAGGAGGGAAAAGGATAGCCAACCAGAGAGAGAGAGCGAGAGAGAGAGAGGAGTGAAAAGGATAGCCAACCAGAGAGAGAGAGAGAGGAGAGAGGAGGGAAAATGATAGCCAACCAGAGAGAGAGAGAGAGAGAGAGGAGAGAGGAGGGAAAAGGATAGCCAACCAGAGAGAGAGAGAGAGGAGAGAGGAGGGAAAATGATAGCCAACCAGAGAGAGAGATAGAGAGAGGAGAGAGGAGGGAAAAGGATAGCCAACCAGAGAGAGAGAGAGAGAGAGAGAGAGAGGAGAGAGGAGGGAAAATGATAGCCAACCAGAGAGAGAGAGAGAGAGAGGAGAGAGGAGGGAAAAGGATAGCCAACCAGAGAGAGAGAGAGAGAGAGGAGAGAGGAGGGAAAAGGATAGCCAACCAGAGAGAGAGAGAGAGGAGATAGGAGGGAAAAGGATAGCCAACCAGAGAGAGAGAGAGAGAGGAGAGAGGAGGGAAAAGGATAGCCAACCAGAGAGAGAGAGAGAGAGAGAGAGAGGAGGGAAAAGGATAGCCAACCAGAGAGAGAGAGGAGGGAAAGGATAGCCAACCAGAGAGAGAGAGAGGAGAAAGGAGGGGAAATGATAGCCAACCAGAGAGAGAGGAGAGAGGAGAGAGGAGGGAAAAGGATAGCCAACCAGAGAGAGAGAGAGAGGAGAGAGGAGGGAAAAGGATAGCCAACCAGAGAGAGAGAGAGAGAGAGAGAGAGAGAGAGGAGGGAAAAGGATAGCCAACCAGAGAGAGAGAGAGAGAGAGAGGAGAGAGGAGGTAAAAGGATAGCCAACCAGAGAGAGAGAGAGAGAGAGGAGGGAAAAGGATAGCCAACCAGAGAGAGAGAGGAGGGAAAAGGATAGCCAACCAGAGAGAGAGAGAGAGAGAGGAGATAGGAGGGAAAATGATAGCCAACCAGAGAGAGAGAGAGGAGAGAGGAGGGAAAAGGATAGCCAACCAGAGAGAGAGAGAGAGAGAGAGGAGGGAAAAGGATAGCCAACCAGAGAGAGAGAGAGAGGAGAGAGGAGGGAAAATGATAGCCAACCAGAGAGAGAGAGGAGAGAGGAGGAAAAAGGATAGCCAACCAGAGGTAAATATAAAACCTGACGGATAGCAAGAGAGATGGAGATGTATGATGATATCACCTGTCACTCTGATTGTGTAGTTGCTGAGCAGGTTGTTGTCGTGAGTGACGTGGCAGGAATACATGCCGGAGTCCTCGTAAGACACGTTGATGATGCGTAGAACCCTCTGGTCCACTCGCGTCCGGTTGCTAGGCAACAGGCCGCTGCCATCCTTGAACCAGAGGACAGCTTGGGCGGGACCGTTGGGGTTACAGGACAGATCCAGGGTGTCCCCAGTAGAGACCACATAGTCCTCCAGGAACACAGAGTCTTAAGGGACAGAGACAGGGTTAGGGTTAGAGAGACATAGAGAGAGACAGGACAGATCCAGGGTGTCCCCAGTAGAGACCACATAGTCCTCCAGGAACACAGAGTCTAGAAGGGGAGAGAGAGAGACACAGACAAACAGAGAGATTACGCATAGAGGAAGACTACCTCAAAAGACAAAGAGTGTATAGCCAGGGACAAAGAGAAATGGTTAGGGAGCAGAGAGAGAGACAGACAGGGTTAGGGGACAGAGAGAGAGACAGACAGGGTTAGGGGGCAGAGAGAGACGGACAGGGTTAGGGGACAGAGAGAGAGAGACAGACAGGGTTAGGGGACAGAGAGAGACAGACAGGGTTAGGGGACAGAGAGAGACAGGCAGGGTTAGGGGACAGAGAGAGAGACAGACAGGGTTAGGGGACAGAAAGAGACAGACAGGGTTAGGGGACAGAGAGAGAGACAGACAGGGTTAGGGGACAGAGAGAGAGACAGAGAGGGTTAGGGGACAGAGACAGACAGGGTTAGGGGACAGAGAGAGAGACAGACAGGGTTACACTCTTATAAAAAAGGGTTCTGAAGGGGTTCTACCAAGACCTGTTTCGATCAGAAGACAATGGTTCTTCGTAAGGCAAAGGGTTCTACCCAGAACCTTTAACATTCTAAGAACTGGTTCTAGAAGAAAGGGCTCTTTGATGATTGTTTGGAAGGTGAGAAGGGTTCTACATATATGGTATTTCCCAGCATGCTCTATTGCAGGGCGATTTTCAGAATAGTTTGTTTTACTGTTAAATCTGTTGTTTTTGCAGTGATTGATTGATTAATGTCATGCTGCACAGAGATCAATAACACACTGTTTTCTAGTTGATTGATGTCATGCTGCACAGAGATCAATAACACACTGTTTTCTAGTTGATTGATGTCATGCTGCACAGAGATCAATAACACACTGTTTTCTAGTTGATTGATGTCATGCTGCACAGAGATCAATAACACACTGTTTTCTAGTTGACTGATGTCAAGCTGCACAGAGATCAATAACACACTGTTTTCTAGTTGATTGATGTCATGCTGCACAGAGATCAATAACACACTGTTTTCTAGTTGACTGATGTCAAGCTGCACAGAGATCAATAACACACTGTTTTCTAGTTGATTGATGTCATGCTGCACAGAGATCAATAACACACTGTTTTCTAGTTGATTGATGTCATGCTGCACAGAGATCAATAACACACTGTTTTCTAGTTGATTGATGTCATGCTGCACAGAGATCAATAACACACTGTTTTCTAGTTGATTGATGTCATGCTGCACAGAGATCAATAACACACTGTTTTCTAGTTGATTAATGTCATGCTACACAGAGATCAATAACACACTGTTTTCTAGTTGATTGATGTCGTGCTGCACAGAGATCAATAACACACTGTTTTCCAAACTAATCCAACCTGCTAATATTTTGATTTCAAATCAAATCAAAATCAAATCAAATCAAATCAAAATTGTATTTGTCACATACATGTGTTTAGCAGATGTTATTGCGGGTGTAGTGAAACGCTCGTTTTAATGGACCTGTTGCTGAGATGGTTGTTCCAACGTAGATGATGGAGGTCGACTCAGTAATCAATCTACCCTGACAGTCATTCAGAATGCAGTAGATTCCAATAGAAATTACACAACATTTCGCTTGCAGGCCTGATGTGGCCTGTAAACCAGCCTGTGTTAGGCTATAACCAGGCCCTTAAATAAAGGTCTTATATATTGTATGTACTCTATTGTCATAACATGACATTTTAAGGCTAATAAGGCTGGTAGAACTGTTCATAGAGGGTTCTAGGTAGAAACCTACGTAGGGGGTTCTAGGTAGAACCCTCAGCAAAGGATTCTACCCAGCAACAGAAAGGGTCCCATATGGGGACAAACTGATGATCCCGGTATGCTTCCACTTAGCACATTTTTCTCTAAGAGTTAGAGACAGGGTTAAGGGACAGAGAGAGACAGACAGGGTCAACTCTCTCTCTCTCTCCCTCCATCTTCCTCTCCCTCTCTCTCCCCCTCTCTCTCTCTCCCTCCATCTTCCTCTCCCTCTCTCTCTCCATCTCTCCCCCCTCTCTCTCTCTCCCTCCATCTTCCTCTCCCTCTCTCTCTCCATCTCTCTCTCTCTCCCTCTCTCCATCTCTCCACCTCTCTCTCTCTCTCCCTCTCTCTCCATCTTTCCCCTCTCTCTCTCTCTCTCTCTCTCTCTCTCCTTTCTCTCCCCCTCTCCATCTCTCTCTCTCTCTTTCCTCTCTCTCCCCTTCTCTCCCCCTCTCCATCTCTCTCTCTCTCTCTCTCTCTCTCTCCTTTCTCTCCCCCTCTCCATCTCTCTCTCTCTCTCTCTCCCTCTCTCTCCATCTTTCCTCTCTCTCTCTCTCTCTCTCCTTTCTCTCCCCCTCTCCATCTCTCTCTCCATCTTTCCTCTCTCTCTCTCTCTCTCTCTCTCTCTCTCTCTCTCTCTCTCTCCCTCTCTCTCCATCTCTCCCCTTCTCTCCCCCTCTCCATCTTTCCTCTCTCTCTCTCTCTCTCTCCTTTCTCTCCCCCTCTCCATCTCTCTCTCCATCTTTCTCTCTCTCTCTCTCTCTCTCTCTCTCTCTCTCTCTCTCTCTCTCTCTCTCTCTCCCCCTCTCCATCTCTCTCTCCATCTTTCCTCTCTCTCTCTCTCTCTCTCTCTCTCTCTCTCTCTCCTTTCTCTCCCCCTCTCCATCTCTCTCTCTCTCTCTCTCTCTCTCTCCCTCTCTCTCCATCTTTCCTCTCTCTCTCTCTCTCTCTCTCCTTTCTCTCCCCCTCTCCATCTCTCTCTCCATCTTTCCTCTCTCTCTCTCTCTCTCTCTCTCTTTCCTCTCTCTCCCCCTCTCCATCTCTCTCTCTCTTTCCTCTCTCTCCCCCTCTCAGACAACTACTTTCCTGTAAAATAGATGAAAGTGTGAATGTGCGTTACCATGGTTCCATGGTAGATGGAGATCATGAATGAGTTATGATGATTCATATCCTACAGTATGGGGGAGTATTTAAAACAGAGAAAGACAACTTCAGAAGGATTGGTTAATGAGTTTATAGAGCGAGTTTGTGTTGTTTACACACACACACACACACACATACACACACCGTGTGCAGTGTGTGTGTGTAGTGTGTGTAGTGTTTGAAGTGTGTGTAGAGTGTGAGTGTGTGTAGTGTTTGTAGTGTGTGCAGTGTGGGTGTGTGTAGTGTGTGTAGTGTGTGCAGTGTTTGTAGTGTGTGTAGTGTGTGCAGTGTGTGCGTGTAGTGTTTGTAGTGTGTGTAGTGTTTGTAGTGTGTGTAGTGAGTGTAGTGTGTGCAGTGTTCGTAGTGTGTGCAGTGTGTGTGTGTGTAGTGTTCGTAGTGTGTGTGTGTAGTGTGTGTAGTGTTTGTAGTGTGTGTAGAGTGTGCAGTGTTTGTAGTGTGTGCAGTGTGTGTGTGTGTGTGTAGTGTTCGTAGTGTGTGTGTGTAGTGTATGTAGTGTGTGCAGTGTGTGTGTGTAGTGTGTAGTGTTTGTAGTGTGTGTAGTGTGTATAGTGTGTATAGTGTGTGTAGTGTGTGTAGTGTGTGTGTGTAGTGTGTGTGTGTGTAGTGTGTAGTGTGTAGTGTTTGTAGTGTGTGTAGTGTGCGTAGTGTGTATAGTGTGTGCAGTGTGTGTGTAGTGTGTGCAGTGTGTGTGTGTAGTGTATGTAGTGTGTGTGTGTAGTGTGTGTAGTGTTTCTGGTGTGTGTGTATACAGTGCCTTGCAAAAGTATTCAACCACCTTGGCGTTTTTTCCTATTTTGTTGCAATACAACCAGTAATTTAAATTGATATTTATTTGGATTTCATGTAATGGATTTACACAAATTAGTCCAAATTGGTGAAGTGAAAAGAATAACTTGAAACAGAAAAGTGGTGTGTGCATAAGTATACACCCCCTTTCCTATGAAGCTCCTAAATTAGATATGGTGCAACCAATTATCCACAGAAGTCACATAATTTGTTAAATAAAAGTCCAACTGTGTGCAATCTAAGTGTCACACGACCTCAGTATATATACACCTGTTCTGAAAGGCCCCAGAGTTTGCAACACGCCTAAGCAAGGGGCACCACCAAGCAAGTGGCAACATGAAGACCAAGGAGCTCTCCAAACAGGTCAGGGACAAAGTTGAGGAGAAGTACAGATCAGGGTTGGGTTATAAAGAAGTATCTGAAACTTTGAATATCCCACGGAGCACCATTAAATCCATTATTAAATAATGAAAAGAATATGGCACCACAACAAACCTGCCAAGAGAGGGCCGCCCACCAAAACTCACAGACCAGGCAAGGCGGGCATTGTTCAGAGAGGCGACAAAGAGCCCGAAGATAACCCTGAAGGAGCTGCAAAGCTCCACAGCGGAGATTGGAGTATCTGTCCATAGGACCACTTTAAGCCGTACACTTCACAGAGCTTTACGGAAGAGTGTTCAGAAAAAAATTGCTTATAAATAAAAAAATAAGCAAACACATTTGGTGTTCACCAAAAGGCATGTGGGAGACTCCCCAAACATATGGAAGAAGGTACTCTGGTCAGATGAGACAAAAATGTAGCCTTTTGGCCATCAAGGAAAACGCTATTTCTGGAGCAAACTCAACACCTTTCATCACCCCGAGGGCACCATCCCCACATTGAAGCATGGTGGTGGCAGCATCATGCTGTGGGGATGTTTTTCATCGGCAGGGGCTGGGAAACTGGTCAGAATTGAAGGAATGATGGATGGTGCTAAATACAGGGAAATTATTGAGGGAAACCTGTTTCAGTCTTCCAGAGATTTGAGACTTGGATGGAGGTTCACCTTCCAGCAGGACAATGACCCTAGGCTTACTGCTAAAGCAACACTCGAGTGGTTTAAGGGGAAACATTTAAATGTCTTGGAATGGCCTAGTCTTGTCTTGGAATGGCCTCAATCCAATTGAGAATCTGTGGTATGACTTAAAGATTGCTGTACACCAACGGAACCCATCCAACTTGAAGGAGTTTTGGCTTGAAGAATGGGCAAAAATCCCAGTGACTAGATGTCCCAAGCTTATAGAGACTTACCCCAAGAGATTTGCAGCTGTAATTGCTGCAAAAGGTGGCTCTACAAAGTATTGACTTTGGGGGGTGAATAGTTATGCACGCTCAAGTTTTCCGTTTTTTTGTGTTATTTCTTGTTTGTTTCACAATAAAAAA